>NC_079154.1:38381628-38681628 GCF_947563725.1 Argiope bruennichi | reverse complement strand
ATTTTTTCTTCAGTTTTGATTAAAATTTCTTAAAAGAAACGCTGTATTCGAGCTATCTTTCTTTTCCAGGTTTCTCCAAGATGAGATTTGTGAAAAAGATTCTTAAATACTATTTCGGTTTCATTTGAAGGATCAATCCTTAGAGATTATAGCAAAAAAATATTTGTTGTTTCGGAGAAAAAGCGTTTGCGGAAACAACATCCATTAAGTAAAATACGAAAAACAGTAAAACAATGAACAATTTTTTTTCTAACGATCACAAATTATCTGAAGTAAAATATATAACCACAATTAGTATTGCATTTGTGTTTTTAAATTTTAAGAGTAATAAATACATATAATTAAAAAGAACTTTCCAAATGTTCCAAGGGTTAATTAACCCTTGAAAGCCCACATATTTAACAGACAAATATTGTATTTTTTAGATTAATTTGGTTTTTATTTTTATAAGTTAGCAAATAAAACTACAATGAGAGTGAAAAACAAATACCCATTTGGTTTATAAAATATTTTATTTCAAAATGTTATTAACTTATACTGTAAAATTAATATGTAGTACGTATTCAGATTAATCAGAATTTCAACCAAATTTTTGTGTCGGAAAAGTAAACAGAAAACACAGTTAACAAAAATAAAACGAAAATAAAATTAGCAATTAAAATCTCATCTGCATTTCTTTGGATTTTGCCGTGGTGTTTAATCTTTTTGTATTGAGGTCTAACGAGTATTTTTTATCAATTCAAGTAAGATTGAATTTGATATTCAGCTTTGATATTTTTTAACTCTTCCATATTTTAACGGGCCCTGTTGGTCCCCTTTCTTTAGTGCACTTCTTTATATTATTAACTATCATTTATTAAACTTAAATGACCAAACAGGTCATGATGAGAATTTTATTGTGTTGGTGATACAATTTTGTGAGAATCCTAATTTCTCAATACTAGAGATAACATTTTCTTTCAAGATAATTTTATTTTCCTTACACTCGATAAATAGTGATTTCCACCAAACAATAACTCGATAAATATTGATTTTCTCTTAATCAATAATAAAGCCTTCATCATGTTTAACTTCATATTTTTTGCAAAATTCATTTTTCTCTCTCCTTTTTTTTTCTTTTTGCCGGTTCCTTTGAGTTAAAAATTAGAAATTTGTTCTGTGAAATAAAATATAATTCCAAATCTTTAAATCCTTGTTGGAGTGTCTTCTATTATAACGCAAATATTCTTTATGGTTGTTTTTGCTTATTAATGATTTCCAACCCCCCCAGGGGGCAACGGCAACGGCAACGTCGTGATGTTTCGGAGTTCCGCGATGTGACAAAGTGGTCACGAGCACCTCCACATCATAATTTGGAATAGATACTTTAATTTGTTAGTTTAGGGAAAAGTTAAATTTAATTGAACTAGTTTGGACGAGCGCAGTAAAGCTCTAACGTCATGAAATTTGGTATTTAATTCATATTATTATTATTTTTGATACAATTAATTAATTTAAAAATAATATTTATATTATTTATGGGGTAAAATAGAACTTTAGTGGAATTACGTTGCACGTGCCTTAACTATTGGGGCTTTTTTGGAACTAAACTTTCTGAAGGAAAAATTTCAAGGAATTTCACGCGTGTAGCTCATCGTAGCTATCTGAGGCCAAAACAAATAATTTTGATAAATTTAATCCACCAGATTGGTAACAGAGTTAATTAGTTCTCAGTTTTTTAACTAAGGGGAAATTTACATAGACATTGTCTATTGCAGCTCTAGGTCTTTTCCTAGAGCTGGGTACTGCAGGATCATAAGCAGGTAGATTAAGTAACTTGTTACGAATCTGGGGCAGTTTTTCGAAGAAATTTATTGATGTTCTTCTAATAAATTCCGAAACAGGTTCAATTTTGAGATCGTCATGTAAGATCTTTCTCCTGATATACCAGGGGGCGTTAACAATCTTCATCAGGTGCCTATTTTGAAAAACTTGCAACCTCTTAATGTTTGTGGCTGATGTCGCCCCCCATATTTGGGAGCCGTACATCAGTATTGGTCTTAAAATAGCTTTGTAGAGCAGAAGCTTGAGCCTAATCGATAGCTTACTCCTAGGAGAAATTAAGCTGTTGAGTTTAACACTCGTTCTAGTAGCTTTGGTGAGGGCTGCTTTAATATGACTATTAAAGCTTAATTTTGCGTCTAAAATTAACCCTAAGTATTTGTATTCATTTACAAAGGGGACGGGTTGGCCAAAAATTTGGATAGGGGCTAGGTCAGGCATATTCACTTTTTTAGTAAACAGGAGGCACGCGCATTTACTTGGGTTGACTTTTATTTTCCAGCCGATGAGCCAGCACTGCAAAATGGTCATGTACTGTTGAATGTTTGATATGACTATGTTTGGGTCCCTATGCTGTGTAAGAATGGCGGTATCGTCTGCAAAAATTGCTAAGTGACAATTGCTAGCTCTAGGTAGATCGTTAACATAAATGTTAAAAAGAGTTGGAGAGAGTAAACTTCCTTGCGCACAACCGCTTCGGATTGGTCTGGGGGAAGAAATTATATCGTTAACTCGTACCCGAAAATTACGAGAAAGTAGGTACGAGCGTAAAATTTTGACAAATTGCGCCGAAAATCCAAGTCGCATGCACTTGAATAGAAGCCCTTCGTGCCAAATTTTGTCAAAGGCTTTGGCTACGTCCAGAAAAAGTGCACCTGTGGTTTGGGACTTCTCAAAGCCACTGTGAATCAATTCTGTAACACGAATTAGCTGGTGGTTCGTCGACAGATTTTTACGAAATCCGAATTGCTCGGAAATTAAAATATTTTTGTCGCTGAGAAATTGATTCAGGCGTTTGAGGAGCACAGATTCGTACACTTTGCTCAAGCTACTAAGTAGCGAGATGGGACGGAAATTTTGAGGTAAAGTCAAATCAGAGTTTGGTTTTGGAATAGGGACAACCACAGCTGTTTTCCAGCAATCGGGAAAATAACACAATTCCATTAATTTATTTATTAAAAAAGTTAAGTATAAAATAAATCTAAAAGGGAGGTTTTTAATCATGCGATTTGTAATTAAATCCAATCCTGGCGATTTATTCGGCTTAAGGTTATTCATGAATTCCATGATTTCCGTGGGCCGAACGGGCTGCAGGTTGTTTACGTGTTGTTGCGATAAGAAGCTCTCCAGCTGATCTGTGACGAATTGAGTCAGTGGGGGGTTCGCCAGCCACGCGTCCGCGTGGGGGGCAAACTGGTCCTGTAGGCTATCTGCCAAAGTTTCCGCCTTTTCAATGGGAGCAAGAGCGAGTTCCCCCGTCCCCCCTCTGAGGGGGGGAATCGGGGAGAATGGTTTTCTGATAAAGGAGGAGCGGCGCCAGAGGCCTTTTGTGTCTAGGTTCTCTAATTGACTAGCTCGCTGTTGCTCGAAGTGACCTACTTTTAACCCTTTGATCTCATCCTGGATTCTGCGAAGTTCCGTTCTCACTTGAGGGTCGCGAGAACGTTGCCAAATTCTTCGCAGGTAATTTCGCAGTTTAATTTTGGTTTGGATTTCGAAAGGAAGCTTTTCTGGAGGTTTATTAAATTTTGGTTTTGAGGCTTCTGCGAGCGCCTCCGTTAGAGTTTTTCCTAGACTTCCAACTGCAAATTCTGCGTCATCATTGCTATGAATTTTGAAGGGAGGGAGGGGTTTTAAATTTAAGATATGCCGAAAGTTCTCCCAGTTGGTGGAGAAATGTGCTGGTGAATTTAGAGAATAGGTTCCAGTATCAAAAGTCAAAACTACTGGAAGATGATCAGAATCTAAACAATTTAGCACTCTAATTTGAGAGTGGAAAGGAATTCGCTTTAATATTGCGAAATCTATGACGGAGTCATTTGAGCTAACTTGATTAATGTGGGTTGGAGAGTGGGGCGCCAAAACATTGACTCCGTCCTGCGTTGCAAGAAAATTAAACAACTGCATTCCATACCTAGTTGATTTATAGTTATTCCAGGCGATATGACCTGCGTTCATATCGCCCGCAATGATGACGTTTGGGCCTAAATTTAAAAGTTTTTCTAAATCCTCCAGAGGGAACATGTACGAACTCCCAGATCGTACATATGCTGACACAATTTTGAGAGGGGGGAGATTTCCTAATTTAACCTCAATAATTGTCGCGTCTATCCTCTCTAAAACGGGAGTGGGGATGACGTGATGTTCAATTATTGATTTCACATAAATACAAGTGCCTCCATGATTGCCTGGCCGATTAATATTATTTCCGGATCTATCTGTTTTATAGATCCGGTAATTAGCGATTAGGGGTGTGAACTCCGGGGGGAGTCGGGTCTCTTGTACCAAAAACACATCAAGATTTTGCTCTGAAACAAAGTCTCTTACTTCCGCGATCTTGTTACGCAAGCTATTTGCGTTCCAAGTGCAGACCTTAAGATTATGCAAGTTTATTATGTTGTTGCGATTGAATGTTAACGTTGGGGACCGTAACTAAGACTGACGTATTCTTGGAAAAGAAAATACGCCATATCAGCACCGTGGGATGCAGCACGAATTGCTGGTAATGCCTTTCTAAAGGCTTCGAGTAGAAGAGGTGGCTCACACCAATCTTCTCTCATTATTGTAGCTAGGCCAGAAAAAATGTCGGTGAACATTTTAGAATTTTTAGCATCCACTGGGACCGACTGTTTTGGAATAGAGGTTTTAGCAACTGATGGAGTTGTTTCGCTCTCCACTGGGGTCTCTAATGGAGGAAATTCTGACTCTGAATTTGTCAGAATTTGTGCGAATGACACATTTCCTTCCACTTTCCTGAAATTTTTAGGAGGTCGATGCGTCCTGGGTACATCCCATATGGATTTTTTGGAGGGGTGATTTTTAAGGAAGTTAGTAGTGGTGTTATTTCTACCACTTTGTCTAGGGAAGCGGGGACATTGGCGCCAGTTCGCTGCATGCTCACCTGCACAATTTGCACACGTAAGTTTATCCTCATAGGCTAAAGTACATTCCTTAGCCCTGTGAGGTCCTGCACACTTGACACATTTAATGGGTAATTTGCATGCTTCAGAGCTGTGGAAGAAGCCCTGACACCGCCAGCATTGAGATGGCCCCTTCCTTCCTCTGTATCGCTCCACTGAAATTTTCGTGCCAAACATTTCAGTGAGAGTGTAGACCGTCTCTGACAGAGGTCCGTTTGCTACTTGAACGTAGAATAACGGCATCGGTGATTTTGTTTGAAATTTGGTCAGTTGAGTTATGCTAACAACTGAGAAGCCTTCCTTAAGAAATTCCGATTTAATGTCCTCAATAGGAGTGCAGGATGGAAGTCCTCGAATAACTACTTTTATGGGCCTATCTTGTTTCAGCATAAAAGTTTTAAACTCAGCACCCTGAGATTCGAGGAGGTGGGATAGGCTTCGGTGCTCTTCCTCAGTTTCGACAGTTAATTTTAGAAATTTATTGCTCATTACTGAGCGTAGGGAAGGAGCCTCTAATTTTAAGATATTAAGCATTGTTCTAAAGTCTGCTCGGGGGGTAACAAAAAAGGGCGGTATTCTTTTTTGTTTTGGTTGTGCAGGTGAGGGATCGGCATCGACCTCTTCGTCTAGCGCAACCTCTTCTATTCCTTCAGGAACTTTTTTAATTTCGATTTCTTTATTTTTAACATTATTGGGTTTTAAGTTTTTAATTTTTCTGACAAGGTGGGCAGCCGGGGCTATAAACCCATCCTCGTCAGCAACACGTTTTTTACTTTCTTTAACTGGACTGCCTTTTGGCGAAGAAACACTCTTATTTTTGTTTTCACTAAGATCTATTTTCCTTCTAGGTGCAGTTTTAACATTTACATTAGATTTTACACTTTGATTAGATTTGATATTAGAGTTAACATTTTTAGCTTCTACATTAGAGGCTGCGCTAGGAGCATTTTTCGTCCTAACCTTTTCACAGATAAAGTTAAGCTTTCTAACATTTTCAGGAAGTTTAAACAGGGGGATCCCTAATTTAATTAGCAATTGATTCAAACAGCCGCTTACCTGCTGAATCTCCCTCTTGACTTGAATGTGCTGTCCTTCATCCTTTGCAGCTGCCAGCGCTTGGGCCCAGTTGCCCAGGTTTTCTTTGAGCGAGATGGCTTGCGTGATTTCGAGACTATGCTCTGCGATAAATTCGTCCGTCACTTCAATTGACGCTGGGGAAATTGGTCTTTGGACCGTTTTAATTTCTTCTTTTCTTGTTACTTCTTCACTGGAGTTACCTTGGCACTGTTGTAAATCCATAGAATTTTCCTCATCGGATGATGAGCTCAGCTCCTCCTTTCCGCTTTGGTTCTTAAAAGAACCAGTCCGGGGGGTCTGCGCTCCAGGCATCGTCCGCTTCGTCGGCGTAATCACCCGCAAAAGCAGCTCCTGCTCCGTCGGAGACGGAGCTCTCTCCACAAACGTCCTCTCCATTTGGAGTCCAAATCGAGAATCTCCCCCCAGGGGGCACCTCGAAAAGAGAATGAAATATTTCCGGTATGGTGGTTGGATCTCACCACCCTGGAGGATATACAAAAAGGTGGGGAATCTGGCTCCTCCCATCGATGACGGGACGTATTTCCTTCGGGAAGGGTTGTACCGTGGCAGATGATGGCCCTTAGAACTCAACCATAGTTCCCGCCAATGTTGCTGTTGCGGCGGTCCGGTCATTCTTTATCCATGCGCCTTCAAGCGGATCGAAGAGTCAGTGATATGACTTATAAATGATTTCCTACATCGAATCTACCATGTAACTCATGTAATAAAGAGTACTTTGGTTATACACTTCTTATAGTACATGCGCTGCTATCTCACGGAGGGACCCGACAAAAAAAATGTGAGTATTTTGATATAGTGGTTGGTTCTTGCTATCTTGGAGGATATCACCTCCTGCCAATGACAGGAAGGGACTTCTACGGAAGAAGGTTGTAACATGTCCGCGATAGCCAGTAGCGCTTAACCAATGTTTCTGTTTATAAACCAGAAGAATTGCAATCATTCACTTTAATCATATGGAACAGAGTGGCTCAAATAGACTTAAAGTACTTGCTCTTTCCGCTTTTCCTAATGTTTGCGAGATGTTTAATGTCAATTCAACATTTCCCCTGATCTTTCGTATTGCAAATTTCACTTTTGTTACTTGATATTCCTGTTCTAGGAATTCTACATATTTTTGCATTTGTAGTAATTTAAAGGTTTTCAAGGTTGTACAAAGGTTTCTTTGCAAGTTTTTTTTTATTTATTTATTTTTGTAATGTTACTCAGTTTTCTTTCAATTATTATTTTTCTCGCGTCTAATGATGTTTGTTTCCTGATTGTAACTTTTTTTTTCTAGGAAATTCCAGAAATTAGTACAAGAACGGCATGCACTTTCAAAATGCAACATATGTTTTATTTCTGTCTGTAAGACAAAAGAAATTACACCGTCAAAACAATTAACTGAAAGCGACGAATTATCAATATTTTCTTTTCTGATAACTTAAAAGGGATGCATTTTTTTATTGTGAATCCTTTCACCCTAATATTTTTTTTTTTAATTTACAAGGAGTTAAACAAGCATACTTACTTATTCATTAATTGCCACTTTACGTTGCAGGTTAATAATATATTTATAATTAAGTTTATATGTCATAAGTTAATTGCTATTTATTTATGTATTTATCAAATATTCTCTGCAGGGTTTTGTGGATTTTAGTGCAACAAAATTCAATGAATTTATGTGAAGAATAGTATTTATTTGTGAAAACAAATCAATTTGATATCAATTAGTTGACTACCTATTCAGAATCATGAAATGGAGATGCGGTCATTAATTATTATTACTTACATTTACTACTATACCTACTATTTACTACCTATATAATTAAAAGAACACTATTTAATATCATAATTGCAAACACCAGAGAAGTTACATAAATTTAATCATTATATTTTTGCGAAAAAATAAATTTCACAATATGAGATTTATTTTAGTAATTAAAATGTCTTCATGTAGATAAAATAATTTCTGAAAATTTCATATTTATTCCAAAAAGATTTCGAACCTATCAAACAATTTGTTTTCAAACCATAACATTAACGTTCAACCTGTTTCAAATTAAAATTAAACTTATAAAAAAAGTTTACATATTTAAATATTTTTTTTCTTTTTGCACCGAGTTTTAATGAATAATAATTTTTATACGATTGGGAAAAGCCTGCAAAGTATAAAAAAAGTGTTATTATAAGTTACTATATTCTTGAATCTGGGAAACTAATTAGAAGAATATATAATGTATTTTGCCAGAATTATGTTTTATATTCTTTGTGTGAAGAGTATCATAAATGGATTTGAACAATCTTGATGGTTTCATATTAAATGAATAAAAACATATTTTTAATTACTGCTTTTAATGTTCTAGTATTTTAGTTTAATGTACCTTAGGTTATTTGGATTCTAATGAAGAATTATCTCATAATAGAGGAAAAGCAAGATTTCCTATTGATGCAGTATCTTTGTTCCGATAACAGTTTATTAACGGAATTGCACAAGTAAAGCTAGGGATTCAAAATAGTCGGTAGCATGAAACACACTACTATAAAAATTGGGTAAGAATTTCTCTTCAATATTTCAAGAATTATAAGTGGAACCAATTACTTAAAAGTGTGAACTTGGCAATTAAAGTTAAATAATAAAAATAGCAATTTTTTCTAGAAAAAGCAAATGACTGGAATAAATGCAAACACCACCATCTAAAATGTGGAAGAAGTTCAAGCAAAACTATAGTGCAAGTCAGAAATTCCAAAATAGACTATCATCATTTATTAATAATTGGAATGCTTACTCTTGAATAAAATTCATATAAACCTTTTTGATTTATAAAGTCTAGATGAATGATTTTATATTATTTCGTAAGAAAAAAAAATCAGTTCAAAATTCTTATGGATAATTCCTCCAATGTTAAATTACCATCAAACAACGACAGTGCCATATAAATTGAACATAAAATACAGGCAAGATGTCTTCCGCAGAAAACATTAATTATTATATGCATTGACAATTATTTATAAATTCAGCGAATCCATTATTTGAATTTGAATTTTTCTACAAAGAAAAACATACTTTTGAAGCAGATTATCGATGAAATGTTGCCTTATCAAATATTTACCAGTATAAAATCACTTAAAATGAGAGGCATTTAAAACGGAATTTTAGCAGAATTAAGGCTAAAATCTTTTCTTGGCCTCGGTTTTTGAAAAATTAGTATAATGCAAGAGAAAAACAATGATTGTTCCTGAAGAATTAGTTCACCCGCTTTCTGAAATAACAAAAAACTTTTCAGAAAGTTTGAAAATTGAAATAAAATGTCTTATGTTCAAGTTAAATGACTCTTAAGTGATATCATTTTAAAACTCAATGTATATATTTTCACTAACTTTTTATTATTTTATAATTAATTCTTTACTTAATTTTGTAATTGTGCATTTAAATTCTGTTTTAGGCAAACAAATATTTCTAGAATAATCTGGCTAAATTATTTTCAATCTTGATCTGTTCACATGATTAAATCTCAGTTCAGAATGAAGACATGTAATAATGGTTTACTAATTATGATTATTATGTAATTATGATATTATATGATATTATTATATTAATTATACATATATTATAATATTATGTTAATAATGAAATAAAAAGTAGAAGAGTAATATTCATTTTCAAGTAATATATATTTCTTTAATTTGCTCACGAATAATCTGCAACATACTGATTTTATTTGTGTTATAGTATGAAAAGATGAAAAGACTATAGCACTGAAGTACTATAAAAAGAAAGTAATGAAATTTTAAACAAATGCATTCTCTATTACTAAATATATAGCTTGGAAAGTTAATATTGTAAGCAAACAAAGTGAACGTTAGATTAAAATACTAATAAGTTTAATAAAGAAGTGTATTATTCCCCACAAGGATGAAACAAAATAAATTTTAATTTTCTAAAATGGTTCCCAAGGAATGTTTTTTTTTTAAATTTTAACTTTAACTTTAACTTTGCTAAACTTTAAACTTTGCTAAACTTGAAAGAAATAACATAGATTATAGAAATTGATGTTAAATGAAGGCAAAGAGGAGATCTCAGTATCTTACGCGATAAACTAAATTTCTTGATATACAAAAGAATATTTTATATTCAATTGGTTTGAATGCCATTTACGTATAAAAGCTCAAGTAAATAATTTTTACACTGTTTCAAAAAAAATGTTTAAAAACGTTTTAAGAATACTAATTTTTTTTCAGTACACTATCTTTTTTAGTTTCCAATTTTAAATTTAATTTAATATACAATTTTCATCAGTGTTTTTATTCTTAGGAGAAATTCACATGAATTTTATTACGCGCTTTAGCCAATCTTAAGAATAATATAAAAAGCAGCTTTCTTATGACTTCGAAATGCAATTTCCGCTTCTGTTTCCTGGAATATGCACTTTTTAATTAATATATTGTCGATTTATATCATCAGATTCGCTTCTTTCAGTTCTATCGAATTAAAAAGACGAAACTTTAAAAAAGTGCCAAGAAAGTCAATATTATAAAATACTGCAAAATTGTAGAGAAGTATTTTATTTCTTGCAAAAACACCGGGGAAACAAGTTTCAGAATTGTTCCAAAGAATACTTTCTATTTTATTATAGCTTTAAATTCTGTTGAACGTTTCGCTTTCGAAGTTACCTAGGTATTGATGTTAAAGTATAGAGACAAAGAAGGATATCTCACTATCTTGTGCAATAAATTAAGTTTCTTTCTACGAAATAAAATGTTGCATTCAATTCGTGTGTGGGCCATCTGTTATAGTGGTACTAATTTAATCCATACTAAATCAATTTGAATTGCATTTGTAGCATATCTGAAAATCGATCTGTTTGGAGAAAGCATAGAATAAAGCTTTGAAGTATACGTGGAAAGAAAGAATACATTATACTTTGCAGAAAAAAGTTCAGAAATTTTCAGCATTTTTTTTTTTTTTTGTCTGTATGTTTTCCAGAAATTTTATCAAATTTCCAAATTTGAAAATGTTCTTTCAAATATTTTTGAAGCTCTTTAAAAGAAGTTATAATCAAAAAGAGCACTCTTTCATTGTACGTAAATTTTGTTTCTTTACAGTTTAGAATATTTAATATTATGTTCGTTGCATATTTATTTGAAAAAAAAAGAAGCATGTTAATACTTTTGCCTTTTAAAAATACATTTATTTCGAAAATTTTAATTTTTGCTGGAGTAAAAATACAATGAGTGTTCAGATGAAAAGGTAAGAATCGATACTGTGGGTATAAATGAAGACTTTATTCAAAGTAAACACCATAGGTCTGAGCACAACGATCCCATTGATAACCGAGCCGAATCATTCCTTGTTCCCATAATTCTTGTGGCCGTGAACCAGAATTCGAAGCGTCCTTGAGTTCGCTGACCGAGTTGAAGCGCTTCTCTTTCAGATATTTTTTCAGGATAGCGAACACATGAAAATCGCATGGTGACATATCCAGGCTGTAGGAAGGTTGGTCGAGCTGCTACCACTTAAAATTGGCCAGTTCCGCGTGTGTGACCCTAGAGATGTGTGGACGCACATTATCATGGGGAAGAACCACACCCTCCTTGGATAGCACCGGTCATTTTTTTCTTGATGGACCTGCATAGTCTTTGGAGTATCTCACAGTACACATCGGAGTAAATGGTTCTTCTGTGCTCGAGGAATTCTACAAATAGCGGACCTTGGACGGCGAACTCAAGGATGCTCTGGAGGACTGGGTCTCGTACGTCCACAGCAATTCTGGGAACAAGAAATCCTTCGGCTCGTTAATCTTTGTGCTCAGGCCTGTGGTGTATAATTTGAATAAAGCCTTTATTGATACCCTCAGTGTCGTTTCGTACCTTTTCATTTGAACAACACTTGTAATGTCTGGTTGCCAAAGCTGAATATTTTGGTAAACTATTTCAAAAATAACAATTTCTGTCAAATTAGGAAAATTATTATTATAATTGTGAAAGCTGTTTATTAAATGTTGGACTCCAGCTAGTATTTAGACTTGTAATGAGAAAAGGGCAATAATCATTACTCTTGCCTCCAGCTTTTCCTTTAAATGTAGCCATGTTATTATTAATTTACTCAAATTGAAAAATATTTTATTAATTTTTACTTATGTCTTTAAACTAAATATTTAATGAGCTTCACATAGCACCATGAAAGGTCAAGCAATGAATATTTAACGTAGAAATATTATCACATGGGTAATGAAATGGTAAGCCATTATAGAAAGCAAAGAGTGGTAAAGTGGGCAACGAGAGAAGTATAAAAAAGATGAAAATCTAAAAAAAAAGAAAAAAAACTATAAAATGCAGCATTTATAAATATTTATATAATTTTAAATTGTAAATAAGCAATTAACATTGCAACACACTGAATAAGTTTAGTTATCATGCTAGATAATTTGCAAAAATACAACAAAATATTTCATAATCAAGATTACTATAAATAAAAATTTTAAAAACTAAAGCAGACAAAGGAATTTCTGCTTTTGCCCATAAAATTTACATAACTTTGATAAAAATTTAAAAAAATAGGCCGCTGTAGCAAGATTTTAATATTATTGTATTCAAATTATTAATTTATTGTATTTAAACAAAATTTTAATTTAATTAAATCTCTCCTAAAGCTTTTGTAAAATTTGACTATATAATTTTAAGCAGACTGTTTAAAGATGAAAATGGTCGTTGCGCTTAAAATATGTTCATTTTTCAAAAAAAAATTACAAAGATAGCACTTTGGCACAAAATACAAACAATTTTATTTGAAATAAAATTAAATTCAAAACACAATTTTATTTCAAATAAAATTAAAACTTTAAATGTAGCATTTACCATGCCCTTTTTTAAGTAAAAGCATTTTATTTTTTTCAAAAAAAGGTTTAGTAGATAAAATACTTTCTAAACTTAATAATCATAAAACTTCTATCATTTTTTGATTATTTTAATTAGGAACATATCATTAGAAAATGAATATATTATAGTTTATGGCTTTATAGAATTTAAAATTCCAATATAGCAACATGTTACTTTATTAAAAATAAGGAATCGACAAACAACTTAAAAGTTATTGATATTGATTATCTCAATCTCCATGGATATTTTTGCTAAATACATATTGATAATAATAACACAGTACTATATTTCAAGAATAAATACAATATTTATTTCAGGAGAAATAAATCCCATCTAAAGAAAGGTGTGAATAAAATCAAAGAAACTTTTCAATCGTCAACCGATTCATATATCAAACATGTTTTTTACCCTTTCATTAAGATTTACTTGGCTACTTTAATTCATTCTCTGTAGCTTTAATTTCAAATAAAGGCACTTCTTCCATGTCTTGAACTTTTACCTTTGAGTTACAACTGGTAAAATTTTAATCAAGGAAAGAAAATGGAAAAAGAAAATTTACTTTTACGAAATTTTTAAGAACACACAACATCAAATTTCCTCATTTCAAGAGCAGTCTCTCCCTTCCTGAAAAAGATTAATAAAAGTTGGAGATATTAATTTTGAATATAAAAAATGGTTTTGAATAGAAAAAAAGTTCAGATGTTTGACTTACTTTGAGATTGCTTTAGATTGCATTGGCAAGAAATTTTTATTTTAAGTTCAAAAGAAATGCAGAATTTTTATTGGCCTTCTTTTCTAAATCCAGAACAATAATTATCAACGAATAAAGTACAAGATGTGTTCAAATAAAATGGTACGAAACTACACTGAGAGTATAAATGAAGACTTTATTCAAAGTAAACACAATAGGTCTGAGCACAACGATCCCATTGATTAACCATCCGAAGTATTTCTTGCTCCCAGAATTCCTGTTTCCGTGACGAGACTCAGTACTTCACAGCTTTCTTGAGTTTGCCATTCCGAATTGAAGCGTTGTTTCAGAACTCCGATGTGTACTGTGAGACACTCCGAAGACAAATCAGTTCCATCAAGAACAAAAAAACCGGGGCTACTCACGGGGTGTGTGGTTTTGCTCCATGACAACGCGCTTCCACACGTCTCCAGGGTACACATATGCGGCCAAGTTCAAGTGGGAGCAGAGGGACAATCCACCCTACAGCCAGGACATGTCGCCCTGCGATTTTTATGTCTTTAGTCCCCTGAAATAATATCTGAAAGGGAGATGCTTCGACTCGGACGGCGAACTCAAGGACGCTGTGAAGGACTGGATTTCGTCACAGTCACAGGAATTCCTTGTAACAAGGAATCCTTCGTCTCGTTAATCAATTGAATCGTTGTTCTCAGCCCTATGGTGTATGCTTTGAATAAAGTCTTCATTTATATCCACAATATCATTCCGTACCTTTTCATTTAAACACTCCTTGTATAATATATTAAATTAAAAATACTGAATTAAATCCACATTGAATTAAAAATACTCAAGTATACACATTTTAAACCATCTTGAATATCAGAAAGCAAATAAAAAATCAAATAAAATTGTTTGAAAATTATTCGCAACTGTAGAACAACGATTTTAGTTTCATCTTAACACCAAAGACTAGAAAATACTTGATTTTTCTTCGGAAAACAAATGACTTTTCCGTTTGTCCTCTACAAACTATGTAGGATTGGTTAAACTTTTGATGATTTGGGAATTTTTGATTAGACGTTAGATGAAAAATTAAAAACTGGGAAACAATCTTTATTATTCAAATTGTGATGATAACAATTTCTTATCGTAATTTGATGTTATCTATTGAGTTGGCAATTAAGTGATTGTGGATTTTGTCGACACATGGATTTTACACTTTCTTTTGTTTCGTTAACGTGTTCGAAGTACAGAACATATTGTTTGGACTTCTACCGTTCATTTAAAATATATATATATCAATTAGTTACTTAGTTTTGTTTTCCTCCCGATTTAGAAATGGAAGAACAAGACGTGCACTTCAAGCATATTTTATTGAATTATTCCCGAAAAGGCAAAAACGCACCGCAAGCACACAAAAAGTTATATGACATATATGGGATTGAAGCCTTGAAATAACTGCAGTGCCAAAATTAGTTTGCCAGATTTCATTCTGATATTTTTCACTGGAAAATGCTCAACGATCAGGCCGTCCAGTTGAAGTCGATGAAAACCATATCAAGGCCATTATCGATTCAGATATTTATAGTACAACACTTGATATTGCAGAAAACCTCAGTATATCGCATACATGCATTGAAAAAAATTAAAATAAGCTTGGTTATGTCAAGATATTTGATCTATGGGTCCCTGAACAGCTTAAGGAAATTCATTTAGCGCAACCATTAGCATCTGCGATTCGCATCTGAAACGCAACGAAACTGCTAATTTCTGCAAAGACTAATTACTGGCAATGAAAAGTGGATAATGTATAATAACATTAATCAGAAGAGATCGTGGAATGTGCAAGAGGAACTAGCCGAGACGACATCAAAAGCGGGGATTCACCAAAAAAAAAAGATTATTCTGTCAGTCTGGTGAGATTATAAAGGAATTCTGCGCTTTGAACTTTTACCAAATGATCAATTCAAACTTGTACATTCAAGAACTCGCCACACTGACAGATGTAATTCAAGCAAAGTGGTCAGAAGTGCCAAATCGTAAGAGTGTTGTTTTCCACCATGATAATGCAAAGCCCCACACATCTTTGATCACTCGTCAAAAATTATTGGATATGGGTTGGGATTTGTTGTCACATTCGCCCTGACCTTGCGCCTTAGACGACAATTTATTTCGTTCCATGCAGAACTCCTTAAATGATAAAATTATTAATGATGCTAACGATGTCGAATCGCACTTAATTCAGTTTTTTGATAACAAAGATCAGAAATTTTACGAACGTCGAATTATGACACTGCCTGAACAAGGGCAAAAGGTCATCGTCAAAATCGAACAGTACCTAATTGAATAAGTTATATTTTGAAGCAAAAATTTTGAATTTCCATTCTTATTTAAAATCCGCAATTAAATAAGAATCCGTTGTCTACCCAATATGCATCGATTAAACAAATTTTGTGTTTATTTAATTTGTTAAAATAATAACTGGATTTGACAAATTATTTTCTAGTCAAGAAAAGAGATTGAAAATACTTTCTGAATCCCTCATGCCCACTTTAGTATTCACGTTTGATTTAACGTTAAAGTTACAAATAAGATGAAAAATATTATTTTTGAAAATTGTCAAAAATGTGAAAAAAATGTGTGAGATAGTTAGTATCATACAAAAGATCGATGTTTAGATTTTAATATGATGAAAGAAGTAATTTGTGCAGCCAAGTTCCTAAATATAAATGTTCGCAAAAAATTCCAGTCAAAACCTTGTTTATTTTTTAATTCAATGAAATGTTAAAGAAAATTTTAAAAATATATATATCTTTAGAGATGTATATTCCTAAGTCAAACCTTTTTCTCTGTAGAAATCTAATACTAAATACATAGGCATATTCATTTTCTTTTATTAAACGTAGATATAAAGTTGCAAAACTTTTTCACCTGTTTTTTGAGCGAAATCACAAATTGCAGTTTCAGAACAATAACTGCTTCTTCCTCTGACAGATATATTTGCTTTTCAACGAAAAAAATATCAAATCAACATCCAGAGGATAAGAGTTATTCAAATAAATTAACAACAACATGCATGCTTGTTAAGTTGTAAATAGATCCTCAAAATTCATTTTAAAATTTTTTTCTAAGAAATGTCTGCCATGCAAAAAGAAACCTTTAAATTTGACTTTTATTAAATTTTTAATAATCTCAAAAATCTTTACTTGAAATATTATTAAAATTTTAATAAATGCTATAGTTAATATTTTTCTGCTTTAAATTAGGAACTGTAGCAATCAAGTTTTAACATTCATTTTTGTACACATATACATACATATGCGTACACTTTAATACATATTCATATTCATGAAAACATTTGTACATATTTTCATTATTGCTTTCCCTTTTTTAAAGAAGAAATTTTTATCTCGTACGAAACTCGCAATCAAATAGCACTGCCATGAATTTCATATGCGTTTGCATAATGTGTGTACTCAAAAATATTCAGATTGATGATTTGTATCGCCTTTAACAATATATATTTAATTTATAGATAAATAATCATAAATATAAAATTATTATGCAATCATTTTTTATTAAAATACTGTAAAACAATTCAAAATATTTAATATAGAATTTATAATGATTGTTTTCTGTGTTCTAAATATTTATCAAGGTTCTCCATATATGTGAGTCAAAGAAGAATGGTATTATAATAACAATAAATTTTCAATTGATAATTATTATTCCCATATATGCATTTAAAACTACATCTTGTAATTAATTTATTAAATAAATAATTATTATCGATAAATAATGTATTGGTTTTTTATATCATATCATAGAGAAATTTTGATTGTTATTGAGAAAAATGTATACATATTATTATGGATATTTTTTCTTATTAATTTAAATACTTGTAAATTTTATCATTTTTATTTAGTTCTTATTTAAGAAAGAAGCAAATATTTTCAATCTCTATTTCTTAATTTTCGAGAGCGAAGGAAACATTTTAACAGTTTTAAAGCTAATAATATTACAAGCTATTTTCTACCTTTTAGAGTTATACTTTTAACTGTGAGAAATATAAGTTTTACAGTGAAATTTAAATATTTTTACTATAGTTTTTAGAGTTTTAAATTTTCAGATAGTTTTTTTATTACATTTTTTCTAACTAACATTTTAAATTTTAAATTACTTTAAATTCGTGTGCTACACATTATATTCTATCGTTTTAATTTAACAGAATTTTACAGCTCTGAAAGTTTAATAAATATGATTAAACATTAATTCATAGTTTTCGAATTATTACAAATATAGATTCCTTAATCAATATTTATAAGTTTTAATAATATTTTTGTTCCTGAGATATTTGCTACATAAAACTATTAGAAACACAAAAAATATTATTCCTTTGGGCACAAACACACCTCAAAAACTTTTTTAAACGGATGCTTTTTGATTAGTCGATATCTGTTTAAACAGAAACTAAATAAAGAGAGTCACCTTTCAAACTATCTCTCAAATTCTCTTATATCATGCAGTTCTATTACTACTTCAAAGATTTACACAAATCTCGGTGTATTTATTTCGATTGAAATGACAACGGTTATTATTTTGGTTGAAGTGAACAAATTAAAAATAGTTTTTGTTGAAAGAAACAAAACTAATTTTTGTCTATGTTGAATACATTTATTTCGAAGATTTTAAATAATCATATGTGGTGTCATGAATAGAAAGGACATTTTTGCTGCGAAAGTATTACACTTATTATTATTATTTGAGTTAATATATTTTATGAAAGAATACAAACTGATAAGAACCTCCACTGCCCCCCCACAAAGAAAACCTCAATCTTATGTAAATACTAAGAAAGTAATATTCATTTAGATGATGTTTCTTTTTACTCCCCAAGAAACTGAAGCGCTTAGTTTTAGTTTAATATTATTCTCGTTTCATGTCGAAACATTTAAATAATTTTGAAAACTGGTTGGAATGAATTGAAACAATTAATGCTGAAACAATTAATGTCAAACTCTTTACTGAAATCTAAATAGATTGAAAAATACAAGATAATGAAATAGATAATATAATTCTCATTGTAACATTCCCCGTTGCACAGTATTGGTAAGACATTTACAGCCAGCTGTGTCGACGCTGTTAAATACTAAACTCCTCGAGATAGCCAAATGGTAGATCTTTTCACCTGGGTGGTTTCGCATCTGTTCATTAGCGAATACAGTTAAAGACCACATGTGGAATTCCTCGCTCAATAAGTATTGATCATACCTTCAAAGAGAAAGGGGTGTCCAAACATCTGAATGCTAAATGTTTCTCATTGTGAAAGGACTATGATAACTCCGTGTTCCAGAATAGTCAACTGTGAAAGGTGCGACACACAAAGGACCTTCTCATGACCGATTGGCTCCTCTGAGAGAGCATATTGCTGAACCCCGATTGGCGGAAAGAGAGCTCAAATGGCCAATGTAAATTAAGAGTTGGAGATTAAATAAGAGTCGCCGAAATAAAGTGCGGAGATTTTTTTAAAGAGAGAGAAGAAACGAATTGCAGGCAGACTGTTGGACTACGCCCACGAGTTCTGGGTCCGAGAACTAACTGAGTTTCAAGAAAACCCTTCGACTTTGACTGTTGTTTCTCCTCCTACAGGTGTAAATAACTATTTATTAAACCAAGATCAGAACAAGTTGTTCTTTTGTATATATAGGGCTGTAAAATAAAGAATTGTCTGGAAATTCTGCTTCGTTATTTGATCAGTCTAGATCAAGACATTACATCATATAACATTAAGTCACATATGACTAATTTAATCCCCTCCCACACACACGCTATGCTAATAAAATGTCTATCTCCTTATCATCCTCTATAATGCCTCGCTTTTACTCTTGGTGCAAGCGTTTTTTTTTTTTTTTTGCTAGTGTTTTTTTTTACCCGTGTTAAAAAAAAAAATACTGAGAATTTGACAGTTCATGTGTAAAACAGAAATTCAAGGCAACATTGATCATTTGTTCTAGAAGTTGCTACAATGAACTAGTAGTAATTATCCACTCCTTTCTTCTTGTAGTTTTCTCTGTAAAGGGCACCTATTTTGGTTGAAGATATATTAAAATTTTCTGCAATTAAAATATTCTTTAGATATAATTATTGCTAGTTCCTCCTCTTCCTACGATCAAATTTTAAAAATCCTGAAGATATAGATAATGATTAAAATAATACAAATATTTTAAAAATAAAAATTGTATGATGTACCCTTTGCTTTTAATATTTTTAACCTATTGTCAGATTTTTAGTGCGAATTAAATGGTAAATTCTTGTGAAAAATGTTACAAAAATATCTTTTACTTTACAAAAGATTATAGCAAGGATAGAAGGCATTTGGAAAAGCTGTTTCTGACCTAAAATTCTTCCACTTTTTAACTATCATGAATCGATAAATGATAAAATTCAGTTGAAGAATTCCTGTTTGAGTTTTACATCATTCGATAAATATAAGTACACAAAAGCGACTGAAAACCTTCCCTGAAAAGTTTTGCTTAGTTGATTGGTTTCACTTTGCGATATTTTGAAGTAAAAATCAGACATTTCTAGTTGTCAAGGGATTTATCACAAATTACGTTTACTCAAGGATATAAAACATTTTGCTGACACTGCTGAATCCAATCATTTTGAAATTACGCTTGAGCAAATATTGATTCCGTACTTGAATTTCAAAAGGGAAAATAAAACATGTTTGACTTATTATTCACTTATCTTGTGCTGTACACGCTTACAATGAGCCATTTCCAGAAAAAAAAACAAAGATAAAATTGTAATATATAAAAAAATTGTACTATGGTATTTATCACGTTTTAGATTCGTTTCCTTATCAGACTTGTATCAGAATTTTAACTTCAACAAATACAAATTTTCTTGCAATTTCAAGACAAAATGGCTTTCAGCTTCAATTATAAATTATTTTACTTGTCTTTGGTTAGAGGGGAATGAATTAAAAATTTGTCTATGATAAAACTGCATTTTTATTACGAAAATTTTTGTAGAAATTATTTTAGATACGAAAATTTATGTAACTATAACGGCACAAATTTTTGTATTTAGTTACTTATTTTGATAATAAAAATGTATCTTACAATCAGAGAATTTTACATTACATAAACTACAAAAAACTGATTTTTAATGTGATGATATTCAAGCTGCAACCATAATTAATGTTACAGAAATATTAAGAAATATTTATAAAAGCTGAACGTTTTTGTGATTGTCCCAAATTTAAAAGCATAAAATACTTTATCATGAGGCAACATATGATAAGTGATATTAGATAAATAGTTTTGATCCCAAAATTGTTATCTTAGAAATAAAAATTTGGAAAATTCACCTAGTCTACATAAAATATAATCATAAAAATATTACTGATTATCATTATAACTGTTATATTATATTTGCTGATTATATTATATTCGCTCCTTATAACTTAAAAATATTCATTTTTTATTATTTTGTTAAAATTATTTCTTGAATTGCAAGTAAGTATTTCTCCGATTCTTAAAAAAGTTAAATCACCTTTTTTTAAAAAAAAAAAATGTTGTAAAAACTCATTTTGAAAACAAAAAAATGTAGAAAAATGACACTCGAAAAAAATGTTGAACAGATACCACACATGGCTATTTTATCAAGCCTAATTAAAGACATTCGGATTAAATTTAAGTGACAGGACCGCCGCGACAGAGTCGGAGGGAAATAATTGTGAGTCCTAATAGAAGAATCTATCCTTGGGAATAACGTCCCGTCATCGGAAGGAGGTAGCAGACCTCCACATTTCTATACCTACTTGGATAGGAGACATATCCACCATGGCGGAAGCTTCTCATCTTTATATTATATATCCCCGGTGGGAGATGTTGAAATGATATAAAATTACTTTGCTTGTTCCGAAAGAAACATTCATTTAAAATTAAACTGAACGTATTTCATTCTCAAATGACAATTCAAATGTGAAATGTTTCTACATAATTTTATGACGTTACCAATTAAGTGTTCAGTTGGAGTAGAAACAATATAACTACAAATTTATCATTTAATCTGCAATTAGAGTTTAGATGAAATGCTCAGTCTTTTGTTTCATAATATTGTGATGGTGCATGAATCGAAGCATTTCCGAATTTTTCAGAATTACAAAATATAAAAAACTATTTTGTAGAATCATCTCCTAATGTTCATATAAAGTGATTTAATTATTAGGATTTAAAGTTGAAATTGTATGACTTTCAGCAACCAGTATTGCGATTAATACATTGGTATTCATTGTTACAAAGACACGGATACCTCAACATATACTCAATTTTAAGGAAAAACATTTCATTTAATAAATTTGTCCGTGAGAGAGAAGTCAGTGAAAAACTATCAAATTTAAATAATTTCAATCCTTTTTCTTCTTAAAAAGCAATATTAGTCCTGCCTTTTGAGGATTCCTGTTGGTAAAATTTATTTTAAAGTTATCACAAATTACCAAAAATTTGTTGTTTTCTTTGAAATAGTTGTCTGGGACTTTTGAACTTTATCACCTCCAACAATTGAAACTTTTAGGTTATGATAATATTTATTGTGTATATGTCGAACTAAAACTGCTCATAATGCAATATCATTAATGATTTTTTTTTCGAAATCTTGATAATCGGATGTTTTGCTACATTTTCACACTCTTTTAGTGACTCACTTTCTGCTCTGTCTGTTCAGTGCAAATTTTGCAATCGAGCATAATAATAATTTTGCAGTTTGCATAATTCAGAGCCAGATGAGATTGTGATATTAACTCACTTTCTTGTTTGTTTGTTTGTTTGTTTATCTACTACCCAAAAATATTGTAATTTGTTAAAAACTTTCATTAATGACAGATGATATCATACCAAGTCGGTAACTCATCCGGAAGTTAGTTTAAAATCGATTGTAATTCTACGAGATTCTTAAAAACAGTAAACGATTATTTAAATAAAAAAACTAAGATACTGCGTTTTCAAAATGTACAGGAAAATATAAAGTAATTTCTTATAGTGTTGAGACTTTTAATTTTTAAAATTCGTAATCACAAATTTTTAGGACAATCTATATAGGATTAGGAATCTATATCGGACAAAAAGAATGTTTTTTTATATATCTTTTAGTCAGTTTTAAAAATGTGATATATTGAAAAATTATTTAAATGATTTTGGTAATATTTTTTAATAGTTTCCTTTCATGGATTTATATATTTTGACAGTTACAGATGTAGTTAGTCTCAGAGAAATAAATGATATAAACGATGCATCATTATAAACGAATTTTTTTTCCCTGGACGTAGCATTAAGAAATTATTTTTTAAGAAACAATTTTTTTTAAAGTATTATCCTATAAAAACCAATAACAAATTATCATAAAATTCCTGCTTTTTTTTGTTTTGATTTTTAATATTTTTGAATGATCAACGAAAGATAATTTTCCGAATATCCATGGGAACTCTACAGCGCTTTTTCTTTAAGTGTGATTGATTGACTAATTGAGGTATGGGCTTTTCCATACCTCCTCTTCACCTGAAGTGACAATAACCCAAACCCTTTACAACTTTGTACAGAACCCTTTAGCAGTCAATGACTAAACAAAGCTTTCTTGTGCCTTTCAATCCCTCGATTTTATAGCAGTTTTTGAGGGGGAGTAATAGTAATTAAGCTCATTTTTAAAATTTTGACTCACTTTGGGTAATTATGGTATCAGGAACCAGAGGCACTTAGGTTCTAGAGGATAATGATAGATGAAAGCGTAGAAGCAAATAGAGCTAATTTGGCAGAAAAAAAATGCGCTTAATGTAATGAACATGTTAATTTTTTTCGGGAAATTCTTCAGAAATGTTTTAAATTTAATACTGTATAATTATTCTAAAATTAAGATTTTGTCGTCGCTGTATATTTAAGTCAGTGATTTATTCATGAATTCATAATACGTCTACATAATAATTTAAAGATTCTTAACAGAAGCGCTATTTAATTACAAAACTTCCATCCAATTTATTAAGGTATTAAAGATGCACTTAATTAAAGATTCCATAAATACTCTTAATATATTAATTTCCTTTATATATGAAAATTCTGGAAGCCAGCGAAATGTCTTTGGCAGTTATTAAGAAAGTTCTAATCAGAATAAGGCTGACATATTATGATTAGACTGATGATGTTTAGATATTTCTTTTCAGAACTGCTTAATTGAATTCCTCTTCACAACTACCTTGATGGCATGCAATTATATCAAATTAACATCGATTATGATGATATTATTCATCTCTTAATCATTTATTCTTTCTTCTTTTGACTGCTTTCGTTATATGAAAATGAATATTCTTATATTTTCTAATAATAAAATGTGTTTTGGCGCTATATAGACCAGGCAATGTGATCGACGGCTTTGACATTTGACGTGTAATATGCCTTGAAGAGTGGAAATGTGCACTTCGAAACTATTCTTGTGTGTGTGTGTGTTTTCATTATTTCGTTTAATATTTAATTGTTTGATTTTCTCCCATTCTTGAAAGTTAAAGAGCAATGGTTTTTGTTTAAATATGTATAATGTCATCATATCCCAATAAAAAAGTTATAATATCGCTAACTTTAGAGCCGCATATTTATGTTTCCAGCAGCTTTATAATGGCATGGTACTGTCTATTGAAAAAAATCTATACACACAATCAACAAATCATATGAAATGCAGTTAAAACAACAACGTTTTAATATATTTCTTTAGAGAATCCTGGATATGAAATTCTATAAATGTTCTATGTTTATTCTACAACATTCCAAAATATCACAATTCCTTCTAGATATTTAAAAATTCTAT
The DNA here is from genome assembly GCF_947563725.1 of Argiope bruennichi. Taxonomy (NCBI): domain Eukaryota; kingdom Metazoa; phylum Arthropoda; class Arachnida; order Araneae; family Araneidae; genus Argiope; species Argiope bruennichi. The sequence continues at coordinate 38,657,166 of NC_079154.1, read as the reverse complement.
AAAAATAATAAAGTATTCTGAAGTACCTCTTCGGTAATGGGTACTCAAAGATCATTTTGCTGACAGCATGGCAAAATAAATAATGACAGATATCGCTTATATTGTATTAAAATTACAGGTTTGATCTGGAATAAATTCTTCGGTTCGCATTTGGATGTTATGTTAAAATATTAATGTCAAGTAAATGGATACGTATCTTCATAATATTGTCAGGACTAATGTAATTCATAAAAAATTAAATTCATTTTTCCATTATGATTTTATGCTATTCAATTTCCTATAATTACATGAATATCATTCTTTTCAACGAATTATTTGTGATATTTATCCATTTTTGAAATAATAAATAGCACACATATTCAAAAATTTGATTATATTTCGGATATGTGCCCATAGGCATTTTTTAACTAGTTCTCATTACATAATGAAAGCTTTTAATGTATGAAAGATTAAATCTTGGTTTAAATTTTCCGTTAAGGGCAGTTAATTTCATTACGAATATCTCTTAAAAACCCCATGAAGAATTCTTATATATTTCAAACAGTTCGTCATTTTATTTTATATATTTAAGTTTCAAATAAGTTTAATTTTTCTTCCTTTTCTTTTTTTTTCTTTACATGAGAAATCTGAATAAATTCATAGCAAGAACAAATTACAAATTCATGTTGCATGCTCTCTGTCCTTTTGTGAATTCAATTTGCTACATTTTTATTTCCTTTTTTGCCAATCCATGATTTAATTCGATATTTATCAAGAGAAAGCAGACAACTACTAAGCCTTCTGAAATTTTTGTATGATTTTAAAAAGTGTACTAGAAAAAATAAATGGTTATCTTCCTTTCCAAGCATATAGATGATTAGAAGCCTATAGAGTTTTCATTGTTCTCTAAAGACATGACTTATCTGAATACCATGGAAATAGAAAAGAACTTTTTTATTTTTAAAATAAAATCTTTTCTGAATATTACGAATATTGAATGGATCTAAATAATCAGCAATGAAGACAAACTTTATTATTGTCCATAATTAAATTTATTGTAGGAAAACAAATCAAAATTGATAACTTTTTAATTAATCTTATGGTAAACTTTATTACACTGCAATTACTTCAAGATAAAATAGTTTCTTTTTGGCTGCATGCGTATTTAAAAAATGTATGCGCATAACTATTTATTCCTGTGCGACTGAAACCAATCTTCAGAAGTTATAATGTGTACAACTGAGTGCCGCTTGAAGTATTCTAGGACTCAGAAATAGCTGCTGTTCTGTTATAACCCTGTTCGAGACTAACTTAAGCTACTGCATATTAAAAGAAGAGCCAATTTAATTAAGTCTTTCAATAAAATATAAAGCTACGGCCCCCAACATCGTACTTCCTTCTATCTGCACACTTGGCGCAACAATCAAAGACTTTAGAATACAACCCTTTTAGCTTGGCAGAAACATAATGCTTGATCTCTCGGGATCTTGAACGTCTATATTTAAGATCCTGTCTTGATACATCAGCGGGACTACCGAGAGTTTTCTTCCGCTTTGACAAGAAATCCACTGCAAACAAGCAAACTAACCAGAAAAACCATTTTAGACAGTTGGCTCTAGAAATTATTGGTTGAATTCCTAAAGATGTAATGCAGGTCTATACTGATGGTAGTCATGCAGAAGACCTTACTTACAGTGGTATTTATATTAGGACAACCTATCTTGAGACTACAATAAAGCAACGCAACCCTAACACTTGCTCTATCTTCAAGAGTGAGTTAATTTCTATTAATGTAGGACTTAATGCTATCATATTTTATGGTTGTGATTTTAGGGAACTATGAATTTTATCTGACAGTCGCAGTGCACTACAACATCTTAGTGGCTGATACTCTACAGACAATGAAACCAGTGTATATCTTCTAGTCAAACTAAAGATGTCTCAGAAACACGACGTCCACCTGTAATGGGTCTCATCACACGTAAGCATCAATGGTAATAAGGTCGCTGATAAGTTGATCATAGATGGTAGTGATAATGAAACAGTCACTGGCTCTTCGCTTACTTATCAAGAACTATACTCAAATGAAATATCTTAATTCAATATGGCGAATTCTACCTATGCACCAGTGGTACACGGGAACATCCCCTGGCACTCTGCTGAAATTCAAATGTGACTGAAACACCCAAATTTTTCTGCTAGACTAAAAAGGTCGCCATCTTAAGTGCCTTTCCTGTGAAAGTGGTAAAATCCAATTCACTTGTAAAAATATGTCGTGACTATCCATCTTCACCAGATCACATTCTGGGTTGCATCGAACTTTCTAAGGGAGACTTAACATCCGATCCCCTTATTATTATAGATTTCTTGGAGATCAACAACCTACTGGAGCTGAGTTGACATATGTCAGATCTTTTGAGGATAAGCAACAACAGCAACATGCTCATAATTAAGGAGTAAAAGATATTTATAAGGTTGGAAATGAAAATTTTCATATCCCCCCCGGTGGCAGAATCTGATAATTTTATTCGGAATCAGGAATTGCTTGTGATGAGCTTCGTCCTTTAGCAGACTTGTCTACGCAGAGATATATTTCAACGCATTAATAACATTATTCTTTTACTTTCTCACGTATTAAATATTGAGGAAGTACTCGAATCTCAGCAATCTTAACGAATCTCCACATTTCAGATACCTACACTATTAGTATTTTTTTTTAATTTCCACATTTTAAGTTTGTTATAAAATAAAAAATAATGGAATATCTGTATGGTATAAATTTTATCTTAATTATAAAATCTGTAAAACAAAATATTTATAAAATTTATATAATGCAAATAAAATTCAGTTCAATTTTCTTCTGGAAAAAAGTTTGCATTATATTTACCATCAAAGCTGTTTCTCTTTTATCACTGTAATATTTTATTGTTAATATAGAAGTTTTTAAACGAAATCTATATCGCAAAAGTTTTAAGAATTTTTTAATACACTTTTGAACTTGTTAATATGATGAATGATATCAAATCGAATGTTATAGCATAAAAATAATTTACTAACTTGCAACTTAGTGCGATATCGAATTTAAAAAGAAAACTTCATTTTCGTTTTAAATGTAGTGCATTTAATTACAAAGATTCACAGGCCAGTGCTCCTTCTAGTCATAAATCATCCTTAAGGTCTGATCGTGGAAATAAATTCCACCACTGAATAAAATTCTTTTATAAAGAATACACTGGACGAGAGTTTGCAACGAAAAGAAAAGAATTCAAAGTAATGGCATAAATGATTGAACGACTTGATTTTAAGCAATACATCTGACACAACAGTAATAGCGTTTTGAAATTTTGATCAAGCTGAATATAATTCAAAAAGATTCAATCTAATCAGCAGTCGTTTTGGCGAAGAAAAATAAGCAATATCGCCCGTAAACTATCCATCATAGCTGGAATTTAAAAGGCACGCGACGTTAAATATTTCATTTTCAAATAATTTATTACAGAAAAGAATCTTTTCTGTTTTCTGAGAATGCAGTAAACACAAAAGATTCTATTCGAAATTTGAGAATTTAGAATTAAATACTGAAGGATTTAAAAAAACTTCCGAATTTGCTACTTAATTAACATGCTTTAATTATATATGAAACATGGCGTTAAATGTTTAATTTCCAAATATCATTCATCTTTTGTTTTTTTAAGTCAGCCTTATCAATAAAACATAAGGACGGTATAAATTAATTTCTAATCAATCATAAGTACATATTATGGTAAGGCAATAACTTCGAAATAGTTAATTATTTCCCAATTAATCCATTTTTTTATTAATCAATAATTATTTGGCGATACGTTTTGATTATTTAAAATATCTTTGTCAACAATATCTAAAAACCATTGGACTTAATTAGTTAAATATCTTGCAGTGGTGACTTATCATTTTAGAATAAAACAGTACTATAAAATAAATTTTCTCCAGAGAATATGATTAAAATACGATTTTTTTTACAGCAAATTTTTCTTTAAGTGGCATTTTTTTCTACTTCAGTTACCTGAATTATATGTCAAAAAATTATCGATATATCTTTTAAAAGTGAATTCAACTATTATATGAAAAAGCGATCATGTATTAAACGAGATTTTTTCTCTAGAGAGTCAGTAAGAAAACGAAACAAAAGCGCAAAAATAGCAGACCAAAACAAAATGAAATCAAGAGAGTTAAAGCAAATCTTGGGTGAAAAGATAAGAAAAAAAAATGAATTGACATATCCACTTTTGAGTCAAGAAATTTCCTGTCGCGTCACCTTCAAGAACGTTCTAAGAAAACGTAGCTTTTCGTCTTCCGATATGCCTCATGGATAAGTTCAATGAGAGAAATCTGAAGCTTCAAGGTGTTTTTTGGTGTGCAGTTCTATCATGAATCTTTCATTTGTTTTCTGCCTCCTTTTTTACGGTCATATAGTTTCTTTACTATTCCCACATGACATTGAAATCTCAATGAGAATATGTTATGAAATAAGAATGAAAAAGAAATGTTTTTAAATAAATTTAGGGGAAACTACTATTTTTCAATTTTAACGAGCAATAACCACTGCTGTCATGTATATTGAAATAGCAATAATTTTTTCTTCCGCGACTTCATTTTCATTGTTAAGGGTTTCAATAAAAACATTGGTTGATTTCTGAATTTTTTAGCAAAGGTTTTATTTAATTGTTTATTTGAATAAACATATAATCATGTTTGCTTAAAATCTATTTGATTTCGAAATATCTATAATTTGAAATTTCTGAAAGGTTGTTGGAACCAATTAATTTGATGGATATATTTGTTTAATTACTAATAAATTTCCCAGATAAATATCCGATTTCAGTATCCGACGACACATCTTGTGTTTTAGAATTATAGCTGAAATAAAAGATCAGATAACCTTGATGTCAGCAAGCGGATTAATGTATCACTCATGTGTGCTGATTTAATGTGTACCCTCCACATATTTAAAGTTTCTTCCGATTTCTTATGAATTATACAAAAGCAATTTTATACATTAAACAGAGAATTTAAAATTCTACAATATAGTCACAATATTGTAGAATATTTCACAATCAGGATTATAATATTGCTCAAAATTTCTCGATATTGTGAATAATGTGTGATGCAATGAAAATATTGTATAGTTTATTAATAAAAATATGTGTACCAGAAATAGATTTTCAAAAAATTTTATTCACAAAATTTTACATGGCAAAAATACACAATCTTTTCTTATTACCAACAGAACAAACAGTACAAAATGATATTTATTTTTTATTAAATATTAGCATTTTTATATAATTTTTGAAAGCAAATAGATTTCTTATCAGATGTTTTCGATTTTATGGGTTTTTCCTTTGAAAATCTTTTTTTTCAAATGTTTTTTAGCAGCATTCCTCATTTCTTCCCTCCTTCATTTCTTTGAAGAAATAATCTATTCTCTTTGTTGTAATAGAATCGATGAATTATTATCTATTTTAAAAGACTGTTATATACTGGAATTTCAATATTTATTTTATATAGAAATATAGCGAATAATCTTGTATATGAATGTATTTTAAAACTTTTTCAATAAATAAAAGACTTTCTCCATAAAGGGTTATTCTTCTTCAATAGAAAAAATAATTTAAATTGACATAGTAAATAAATCCAATCGTTCAGTATTTATTTCCAAATATGAAACTTTTTCTTATCTTCTGTCATATTCAGTTAATTTCCCCTGACATTTAACTATTTTCATGGTTTAAATTTCCGGACTCATTGATGAAAGAAAAGTGAATCTTCTAGATACTTCTCTTTTTAAGATTTTGAGAATACAGTAAGGATTCTTAGATATGATTTTGAAATATTTTAATACCTGAAAAAATTCAGTCATTACTTTTTAGAAAGTCAGTGGAATATAAAAGAGCAATTTAAAAATGCCATTGTTTATCTTTATATCGTATATGGAGTATTAATCATAATTGGCTTGGCATAATTGATACGTTGTTTTGTTAAAATATCATAGAATTCAGGATATTCAATTATCGACCTCATAAAGAATTTTATCACTAAAATCCTACTCATATCTATTCATCTATAACATATTATACAAAAGTTTTAATACAGAATTACAGTTTTATTACAGAGTTACAGAACATATTATACAAGATTTGTAAATTACAGCATCACTGTAAAAAGATAGGAAAATTTTCCTTTCAATTAATTGATTGGACTTAGTTTTTTTTCATATTCAAAGATTTACTTCTATTACCCCATTTTTATAAGCAAATATAACTAGCGAATATAACAATAACATTTTTATAACAAACAAACCCTTCATTTTGAAAGCAAACAATTCAAAAATGTCAAAATTAGAAACATCATCTTTCATTGGTTTAAAAAATGATATAATTCAATTTCAAAATATTCATTTTTAGAATTATATTTAAATGAGACAATGTCAATCAATTAAATCTGATTCGCTTTGAAATTATGTTACCCCTCCATCTTTGTTGATTAAAAAAATTCTATTGTACAAAAAAAAAACTGAGAAATGTTAAGGTGAAAATAGAGCATAAAATTAAGATTTATTTGAATTATATATATATATATATATATATATATATATATATATATATATATATATATATATATATATATATATATATATATATATATATATATATATATATATATATATATATTAAAATAAGGCAATGAGAATATTTAAAGGATTAATATTAGAAATCAGTAGAATTTTCCTAAGAGACAATATAAATTATCAAGTTTAAAGTTTAATGCTAAAGTGATAGCATTCCAACCGATAATTGCATGAATTTAGAAATTTTGTTTTTGATGCACATACCGCCGTAATGGATGAAAGATAATGAAAATCGTCATGGCCGTTAATAGCTTTTAGTATTTATTTAGTTTATTTAGTTTAGTACTTTTTTAGCTTTTTGTATGAGTTAAATTAGGATGTATTTTTTTATAAATGTTTTTAATGCCATTTATCTAGTAATTGCATTCTTTGTCGTGAAAATAATCATGATTCGCCTAAAATCCTTTCAAAATGACTATTACAATTCGCGGTATTTCGAAAGTAAGGAAAGTAAAAAGTAAGAAATGACTGGATTCGAAATTGTAATTTTAATTTCAAATCTACACCTGATTTGAGTTAATTTGACGTAATTCAAAGAACCTTACTACTTTAAATTATATAATTTTAAAATATAATTATTTAAACTCAGATGAAAATTTTAATAGTAGATGGTATAAAAGAAGTTTTGCTTCAGTTTGCGACATCCTAACTAAAGCTAGCATTTCGAGACATTTTACAATATAGGTGAAAATTTCAAAATACATATTCAAAATTCTATCGTATCCATTTTCAGATAGCCATATCCACATTTCTTTCCAATTGTATTTTAAAAAAAGCACACATTATCATTATTTTTTATTGATTTATCTCGAAAAACTAAACTTTCTACTTTAATTTGAAGAAACGATATTTCAAAAGAACTTTTTGTTCTTTGTTATAAAAGAACACCTCAAATATAAGAAAAGGGCAAACCTTTCTTCAGCACTTTGTGAACTTAAATATTTCTTTTATGCATAATATGATCTTTTGCCATTTATGCTGCTATTGAAAGCTGTTCTTGAGCTATTATTCTTTATTGTTTTTCAGTATGGTAAATAACTTTCCCAATATCTCTGAATAACGTCGAAGAAATTTCTACTTTGGTGTGATTTCAGTCTAAATGAGTTAAGAATGCTGATGCATATTTTATGAGGACTTAAACCGCAATGAAATTGAGAATGTGTGAAATGAATACAAGATTTTATAAGATAACGTCGGTTATTTTTGAATATTGCCTTTAAATCCAAGTGTTTTTAAATAATCTCTAACGAATTCAACGTTTTAAAAATTTTCATCATTAAACAATATTTGATATTATCTTTCTTTATCACTAAATTAGTTGTATTATTCAGAATAATTTTTAATTAGTTTTATTTTTAAGCTATTGAATTGAAAAAAAATAAAACGAGATATAAAATAAAGTCATGAAAAATAAATCGTAATTGCATTTGTTATTGCAATTCTACAAATTCTCAAAAAATTAAGAATTTAAGTAAAATATAAAAAAGAAACTTATTTAATTGACATGAAAAATTATGTATATTTAAGCGTATTCAAATAATATATTTCTGTATTTTTAATCCTCAGATTATTGAAATTGGGCCATTTGAATTTTTGCATGTGGAAAACTCACAGCTGATTTTTTTTTTTTTTTTTTTTTGTAAATAAATATTTATTTTAGAATTATTGTCAGGGAATTCTAAATGTGTGAGCCTTTTTCAATTTTTTTAAAAAATTAAATTAGTTAGGTTGCACAATTCTATTCGTTTTAAGTGGGAACAGTTCCTTGAAAACAGAGTAAGTGTTGCCTAAATTACTCGCAACACTGTATATATGCATAAGAGAAAGAAACCTCTGAAGTTCATTTATAAAAATTATACTTTGAGTATAGATTTTCAGACCGATGAATATTAGAATTAATTGCGCACCTTACGATCAAAAACATGAGTATACTTTCAGATTTATACACTTATTTCTTATTTTTATAGAAAGATTCATGAAATTGCTTTGGAATTTCGGCCATATGATGGATTCAAATTTTGTAGCGAGGATTTAGTCACGAGGTTATTAAAGGACCGATAAGAAAATATTGAGAAAGGAAATGATCTGTACTGAGCCCGTTTCAAAGATATTTGTTAGTGATTTGTAACTTCCATCAATAGTTTTGTTTCTTGTGCACATTACAATAAAATCCCTGCATTTCTTTAAAATGTAAAGAGTTCATAAAAAGAAATTCGATTTTTTTCATGAAATTTTCTTTTTATATCACACATGATCTTCTACCAAATCATAAGAAGAGCACACAGAGAATAACCAATAATATGCTATCAGTACATTAGTATTATATTTGATACATAGATATAATAAATGGATAAATATAATATCTACTTTTTCAAAATCCTTCAATGATGAAAAGAAAATAAGTAAATACAAACTCAAATAATATTTTTTATTTACCTTTATTTTCTTGTTATGGATTTTGAAAAATATAAAGGAAAAGATAAATATATATTTTAAATGCATGTAGAAAAGGAATGATGTCAGAAGGAATATTCAAATAAAATGTTTTGTTCGAAAAAGTCAGCAATAAGATTTTAAACATATAAATCAACAAAGACTTTACAAAAACCTAATCTTAAATCAAATGTATGGAGTAAAAATTTGAATACACTGAACAGTGTACAATACATTCACACATATAAATATATAGTAGTAATATATTCCACTGGGGATATAAAATAGTCACAAATGTGGAAATAATGTCCTTTAGTACGTTTGGTTTTGGTTTTTTCATTGCATTTTATATATATTCGAATATCGTAGTTACTTTTTTCTCTAAAAATATGAATCTGAATATTTGTCATAAACAACCTGCTGTTGACATATTTTTATTGCATTTTTGTTGCAGAAATTCAAAAAAAAATTTTAATACGTGAATAGAGAACAAAAGACCAGACATATTAATAAAGAAATAAGAATTTAAAAGAAAGAGGAATCACATGTGAATGCGTTTGAAAGAATACTGAGTCTGTCTCTTATATAAAACAACCAAACATTAAAAAATATATTCTTCGTTAGTATTTCGAAGGTATTTTTATTATTAGTATTTTAGTATTAAGGTATTTTTAACCCTTTTTAGGGGGTATGATTATTGAACTTAAAAGATATTTTTCCTGTGTACGCAGTAACTAAAATAAAGCTTCAAGATTTCGTTCACTCAGTGAAATAAATTTGTCATTCATTTTTTTTAACTGTGGATCGTTTTAACATATTTTCCAAATGTCTTCTTTTTGTGACGGGTGGTTTTATTTTATTCCGACTGAGAAAAATGTGTAACTTCTCAATTAGGGAAGGCTCTTTTCTGCTTCATGTCCAATCAATAATACAAAATTGACAAACAAGAAACGAATCATTTAAAATTTTAAGCTTACTGTACAATTAAATTTGATTTCATGCTCAATGTTAGTCCAAAAAATTGTAACTTCTATAATAGTCAAATTTTATTGACAAACAATGTTTTTTTTTGTTTGTTTGTTTGTTTCACAGATTTTGATTTTTAAAAAACGCATCATATTATAATGAGAGAATTTTTGAACAAAACACATCGAAATGTATTGAGTATAGATTAACAATAGAAAATACTTTTTTGTTTATCATACCATGGTGTACTTAGAACTGGAACTTAGTAAAAAAGACTTGTGAAAGATATAGTTTGTTTAAAATATTTTAATATTTTCCTAATTGTAAAAAACTAATATAAACAACTAATTGCATTCGCATAATATACTAATAACTGTTCGTTTATATTCCTAGATTAATACCATTCTACATTGTTTTATGCATTAAATACAAACATACAAATAATAACATAAAGAAATAAAATAACAATATAAAGAAAATATACAAATTTTGCATATTTTCTTTATATTGTTAATAAGTGGAATAAACTGGCAGTTCTGAATATCAAAATGCAATTTTACATTAAGAAACATTTTGTGGAATTTATGAAACAAAATAATTTTAAAATCATCTAATCATTTTGATTAAATTATCTACTGACTTTTATTTTAATATTCAATTCGAAGGTCACTGTGTACAACAGTATTTAATAATATTAAATTCAGAATTTATCATTTTAAATTATAATATTATGTCTTAAGGTTATAAGACAGCAATTATTTCCTTTTAAACGCGATCAATATCAGTCTTAAGATAATTACTGAATGTTGCTAAAATTGTGAATTCCGACTTTATCTCAGGAGATAAGTTTTGCCTTGCTCTCCTTATTTATCTCGTCTGACTGAATTCCAAGCTCGACAAGTTATTTGTTATTCCACATGTTAATAGATTAGTTGTGGGCCCTTTGAGCTCCCCAGTTACACCTGATTTACAGTTTCATTATCGAAGATAGATTCACTTGTGGAATCTCGATGCATGAAACGTTGGAAATGGATATCAGTTTTCGATTCCTTATTATGGTATTATTGTGCGCTTCTTTCAATCGTTGAAGTATTCGTCTGACAAAATATAAGGATAATGGATCGCATAAACTATGAAAAAAGGAAGGTTAATATGCAAGACTTTACACTCATAATTTCTATTGTGGATACCTAAAGTTTAGTAGGAATGTCTGTTTCATTTTCATTTTACACAGTGACTTGTTTAATAGTTGTTATTTCCCTATCATTATTTTAGATGTGCTTTCCAATTATTCGGTTCATTTTTTTTTTATTTCGGACTATTTTTATTTTTTAAATAGTTTTATGTATCGTAATAAAAGGTATAAATATTGCTGAAACTGCTAAAATACACACTTTTTTCAAATAAAAAGTATTAATAAAAATGATTTAGTTATGTCCTAATTTTAATTTTAACTTTTTTCGTCAATTAAAGCTTTTTTCTTCACTAGAAAACAACATTTATAGAAATTAGATTATTTTCCCTCAGAAACCATTTTTATAAAGTGTGCAACTTTTGTACTCAGAAATAATCTAAACGGCGCATTGTTTCTCTTAGTTAATACCTCGTTGACTTAAAGTAACGAAAGATTTTATCTAAAGCTTATAATTTAATTTAATTACATTAACGCCCTGTTTTTAAAGCAAAAATAAGGCTATTTGGGACGGACTTCGTAATTTTGAATCGCGGTCAGATGACGTGGACGAGACTTGAGTTGGCACCTCCCTCTCCAAATTTTCAGACCCCACCAGGGGGAGGCCGTTCGAGCCCGACTGATTTAACGTACACCAGACCCGCTTACACAACAGTTCTTGCGAGTTACGACAGTCCTTACCACCAGACCACCGCTGTCCTGTTTAACTTTTATAATTAAAAAGTAATTAAATAAATAAATCTTTGCACCAAAATGAGAAGAATATTGAAACTCTTAGGTCATCGTCGTTTCCTTCCAAATTTAATCTAGAAAAAAAAATTTTAATGACATAATTATCTACTTTTTGATGTTGTTGTTCTACTTTTATTTTACCTTTTTTTTTAACATGAAGTTTTTTAGAATACTTTCTTACAAAAGCACTGGACGGAATTTAACCCCCTTTACTGGATCATTTTCCTTCACTGAGGAATGGGTTTGAAATGAAGCAAACTGCTAAAAATCTTATTATATAAAGATATTGGTTATTAAAGAAATATATGGTGAATAATCATGATAAAGTAAAAAGTTGAATAATCATATAATTTAAATAGTACAATTTTACCAAAATTTAAATGAGCCCTCTCTGCAATTTCAAAATACCAGGAAAAAGAAAGATTTCAATTTTATTTACTTCCTTCTTTTCTTTTGCTTTTTCTTAAAATAGAAAATAAATTTTATTGTCTGCAAATTATTAACGTCTTATTTTCTTGTGCACGTTTTATATTGGCATTTAAAAAAGAAAGAACACCTTTATTATATTGTATTCAAATAATGGAAATCTAAGCCTTCTGCTTAAGTCAAACCATTTTAAAACTAAGAAAAATTAATGCATTTGTTTAAAATTGTCTATTGAAATTAAAGGTACTATATAAAATTTTGTAAAATCAATATTGCTTTAAAGTATTTTATACTTTGTAAATGAATGAAATTAAGTTCATATTAGAGTAACTAGATGATGAAAAAGAAGACGCTTTTAAAAATGTATTTATTTTTTCCAAATTTCTGTTTTTGAAAATACTGGTATACGAAGATGAAAGAAAAAGAGTAATTGCATTTACTTAATAAAAATCCTATTAAAGCAATAAAATATTATTGAAATTTAAAAAATGGAGTAATTTCATTTATCTAGTTAAAATAAATAAATGTTGTTACCTGTGTCATAGCTTTAATTTGTATATTTCTATATAGTTTTATTCATTTTCTAAAGCAGCAATGCAGATTAAATACCTTTTTTTTATTTAAAATAAGTTTAGATCAGTCTTCGGTAATAAATAGAGCATAAGTATAAACAATTTATAAGCTTTTAAATAATCCTTCTTGGTTAGCCATTGGAGCATCAATAAAATCATTTAACTTAAATGAAATTATCTATTATATTCATGTGATATTTGATTAGTTTTATTGAATATTAGTCTATTTTTATATAAATTTATGTTTTTATGAAAATATCTCAGGCTTTTTAGAAATATTGATAGCTTTCCAACAAAAGTTTTCTGTTATATTTTCATTCCATTTGCATTTGTGTAAAGTATTGAAATATTACAATGCAGTAGTTTATACGTTAGAGCTGAATTCATTTTATGAAAATAAAAATTCGTATTTATCTAATAAATGAAGTTTATTCAAATGTATTCATAGTATATCGATTCACAATCATTGTAATTCTGATCTTACAAAATAAATTATTATTATGTAAAATCTTTTAAAATATTTGAAAAAAATTAATCAAAATTACAAAAAATTAATTATACCTATTTGATTTAATATTATTTAATTAAATTTAATTAATTAATATTTAAATTTATTTAATTAAAAAAATTCTAATACATCTAATCTAATTATTAAATATATATAATTATTCTATTATTATTCGATTCTAACAGCATTATTATGTGGCTTCTTTCACTTCAAGCACTGATAATGCTTTAAATATATTCTGTACCCACTAGAATTGCAATATCGTTTGCTAATTCCCATTTGCAACTTTAACCAGTTTTCTAATATTCCTGTAGGTGAAATTTTAATTAAATATCTCCGTAAATTTCAGAATTTACATTCAATTACCAGCAACAGAAATGTTTGAATAATTCATTCAGAAATTCCGACCTCTCTTTAATGATAGAATGAACAGTGAGAAGGAAATAGTTATTCGTAAAATATCTAGAACTATAACCGGGTTTTAAAGAATTAAATTAGTTAAAATCTGTCAATGAAGGACGTTGTTGGAAACGGAGCAATAAGTTTGATAGATATTAGTTCATTTGACTTAATGTTAGTTCATTTTGGTATCCAAAATGAACTAATATAAAGAACAACTATTGCTTTTGCATCCATCTAATCCGAAAGTTAAAATTTGTTTGGTGTAAAGTAATAGGTTGCAAAAGTTATAATCATATATTAATTCATAAAATAGTCAATAATTAATATTTTTAGTCAATCAAAATAAAATATATTATTTGTAGTATGCATGAATTTTTATTACAGAAGTTTTTCAGCAATTAATCATTCGTGAATATAATTTATTCTTTTAAAATAAATTTAAAATGTTTTTAAATAATTAAAATTTTAAATAATAAATTAAAAGAATTTTATAAATGGAAATTATAAGGTTCCTCGAGTAAATATCCATTGAAATTTTCTTATTATTCAGATAGGAATCATAAATTGTTTAGAATTTGCTATTTATTGAAATTTATAATTGAAAGTATAAAAATAAACCACATCACTTTTAAAGTCATATATTTTTTTCGCTTTAAGGAAATATACAAGGAGTGTTCAAATGAAAAGGTATGAAACGACGCTGTGGGTATAAATCTAGAGTTTATTCAAAGTATACACCATAGGCCTGAGCACAACGATCCCACTGATTAACGAGCCGAAGGATTCTTTGCTCTAAGAATTCCTATGGCTTTGACGAGACCCTGTCCTTCATAGCGTTCTTGAATTCGCCGTCCAAGGCCCGCTACTTGTTGAATTCCTCACGTACAGAAGAACTATTAACTCCGATGTATACTGTGAGATACTCCGAAGACTACGCAGGTCCATCAAGTACAAAAGACCGGGGCTACTCACGGAAGGTATGGTTCTGCTCCATGATAGTACGTCCACACGTCTCCAGGTTCACACACGCAGAACTCACCAAGTTCAAGTGAGAGCAGCTCGACTATCCTCCCTACAGCCTGGACAAGTCGTCCAGCGATTTTCATCCGTTTGGTCCTCTGAAAAAACATCTGAAAGGGAAGCGTTTCAACTCGGAAGGCGAACTCAAGGACGTGGTGAAGGATTGGTCATGATCACAGGAACTACCATTCTGGGAACAAGGAATCCTTCGACTCGTTAATCAATAGGATCGTTGTGCTCAGGCCTATAGTGTTTACTTGAATCAAGTCTTCATTTACGCCCACAATGACGTTTCGTGCCTTTTCATTTGAACACCCCTTGTATAATAATCCTAATAATGCAATTGTATCTGTTCTTAGATACTTATTTACCTTTTATGTTGTTTGTTCTTGTTTTTTTTAGATATATTTTAGGCTTTGTTTTTTGAATACTACGTAATTTGGTATAGATCTGAAGCTTTATTTGAATTCGTATTGTAATAAAGAATTCACATTTTTCACTATCTGAATCAACGCCTTAGATATATCTGGTAGCTATGTTAAAGTGGTCATAAAAAGAATTGAATTACTTATTCTCAAAATATCTTTTGTCGTCAACTAACACGAGAGACAAATAATATGCTATGCATATATTTATAAAAATAATATGCTATGCATATATTTATAACCTAGAAACTCTTATACATGTAATAATTAATACGGGGTGGTTCATTAAACTATTTAAAAAAATAACAACACCCATTGCATTACTTTTGAATCGAATATAAAGAAATTTTACATCAAAAACTATTAAGGATCAAAGTGCATCAAACTAGTTGAAAACTCTATTTTCCTTATGTAATCCTATGACAGCTGATATCTTTTTTATTGTTTGCAAATGTTTTTCTGTGCCTTCATATTTTCTATATCTGTTTATATTCACTGTGCACGTTCTTGAAGATTAGAATTAATATTCTACAATTTTTTTGTCCTGTTTCTTTCTATAATGAAGCATTCTTTCATCCTCTTTCTATGATTCTCTTTTAGTTCTTCAAATACTGTTGTGCGAGAAAATTTAATATTTTGTATACATAACTCTATCATTTGTTCTCAGACAGAGCTTCCTGAAGTCATTCTTAAGGAAACTGTTAAGGATTTGTATTTTTAAAAAAGTCAATGCAAATCTCATAAGATATGAGACATTCGACCTTTAAGGTATTTTCAGAAAATGTCATGTGTATAACTTTTAAAACGCAAACGTAAATAATGGATTAACTTTTTAAAATGTTATTAACAGAAAACCTTAAGTTTGTTTTTTTGTTTTTCCTCCAAACATGTTTTTTCTCAAATTTCGGTAGGCATAGTTATAATATATTTTGTTACTATCACTTGAAATTTTATACTACATTATTTTTAAACATTAAGCACAAGCTAAAAAACATTTTATTCATTTTTGAGAAGTAGTTCATTTTATAAAGCTATTTTATAACTACAAATAAAATGCATTTTTCAAACATTATTTGTTACATGAAATTTTGTATTTTCTTTTAATTTTTAATTTCCATATTTTAAAATAAAAATAAGTTCATTGTAATTTTTAAAGCTACATGCATATTTTGAGCATACTTTGAAGTGATTTTATTCAGAATTCCTTTTTCTGAGCGTAGTGATAATTTGTGATTATAAAACTTTTGATCTATAATAAAAACAAATAATTCATTATATATATATATATATATATATATATATATATATATATATATTAATACACTGTACAATAATTTCTTTTCAAATAATTAACTTTATTTACAGCTAAAATTTTGACATATTGATTGTTTAAAACATCTCAGCTCTCTAAAGCAATTTATTACTCAATTGGGTATTTACCTAATTTAATTCTTAAAAATGCTAAATTCTTTGCAAATTATAGTTAATTTTCCTCCGTTATTATGACACTACTATTTAATGTGACAATGTTGTTAAAATTTTGAAAGTTATTATATTTCTGATGCAAGGTAAATTAAGTCTGTGACATCGTACTAACTCTAAATTGCTCTATTTTACAAAACTCTGATTGGGCGTGTTTGGACATTTAGGGAAGAAAAGTAATTCGTGAACAACCAATCGTATAGAAGGGATGATTCAATTCTATTACCGTGTATTAAATGTTACTTCGAGTTATAAGGCATTGGAATTTGCACTAGTTGACTCGTACATTTAACCGAAGCCAAAAAATACATTGGAATTATTCATAAAAAAATGAAAATAAATTATATTACTTATTTAATTAAAAAAATTCATCTCTACGGATAATACATGAGAATCTGTGTGTGTTTGGGGGGGGGTGATGGTGTTCTACAAGATTTAAATATTTCATAACATATGTTTAATCCATTGTTCAAATTTAAGAATGGTGTACAAGATTTATTTTTCATACTATTTTATCATTTAGATCAAAAATCGCCTTTAGTTTAATTTAGTTCTTAAAAGTTAAAATGCATAATGAATCGAGGGGAAAACTGCAATATAGAAAATAAAAAATATATATTTTCTTGAAATAATTCGAGATAATTTTTGAATGGCTTTTAAATATCTATTCCTTTATTATTTAAATATATCATTGATGGCATTGAAAAATAGTAAAATGGATACTTAAAAGTCGAAAAAAAATTATTTTCCATAAGAGATATCAATTTCTCTGTAAGGAAATATACAGTGAGAGTCAAAAGAAAGTAAACACCTGTGGTTGATTTAGAAAATGTGTTATTGCAAATATACTATTCACTTATAACATAAAGTAGATATATACTATTATTAACTCATTTAAGCAGAGCCAAATAATTTATAAACATTCAATTAAAATAAAATACGTAAAGAAATAACTCAACTTGAACCTAAGAACCTGCAATTTCCTGCAATTTCAGACATAAAAAAGAAGTAGACACTCATAACTCTTTCTACTTTAAATGTTTTATTTTTACAGATATTAACATTTTTTTCTTAGAGGATCTTGATATAAGCTAAAGTTGTATATTCTGCCTCAATGTATGTAAATTTCTAGTAAAATCGGAAGATTTTTCGATAGGGAAACAAATAGCACTAGAAACGAGAAAAGTGATAATAAACTTAAAAGAAAATGGTAAATCCTTACTTGAAATAGAAAAAATTGCTAAAAGTAGTGATTGCACTGTCAAGAAAATTCGTGAAAAATATTCCAAATACAAACAGATTAAAGATTTTCAGGTAACAGGGAGACCAAGGTGATTTACTGATAAGAGAAGTAAGAACGAGTAAGTAGTACGTAGATCAAATCTAATCCAGCTGCAAGTGCTGTTAAAATATCTCAAAGCATCTCACAAAGATCAGAGAAGACAATAAGTAGGAGCGTTGTAAGGAGAAATATTCATGAACATGGATTACATGGCAGAATTTCAAGTGAGAAAACATTCATCATGCAATCGAGCCAGATAAAACGTTTTCTGTTTATCAAAAAATACCTTAATAAGGATTTAAATTTTTGTAATAATATTTTATTTAGTGATCAGAAAAAAAACTAAATTATTTGGCACACAGATGCTCTTGAAAATATGGATACGAAAAGATGAAGTATCCAGTTATTCAGTTAAGACAATTACACATGGGGGTGTATGTTGGCAGCAGGTATAACGATCACAAATAACATCAAAGATTTTGAAAATATAGTAACTCCATTGTGTTGCAAATACTTTGGACCATCTTGCAAAGTCACCTGATCTATATCCCATTTAAAATTTAGGGACATCTCTTAAGAAAAAAGTACGCTAAAGAAACATTTCTGATAAGGAAGAGTTGAAACAAATTGTCATAGAAAAATAGCAAAAAAAAAATCCCTTACGAATTAACAAAAAAAAAAAAAACTGTTTAAGACACAACTATATCTAGGCAATTAAAGACAGTGATAAAATCTAAAAGACTGTAGACAAAATATTAATATTCCAGTTTTAACTGTTTTTGTCGGTTAAACATATACAAGCAATAAGAATAATTGTATATATCTACTTTATATTATAAGTCAATAATATATTTGAAATGAAGCATTTTCAATATCAATCATGGGTGTATCGGGATGCAGGAAGTCGCTCACCGCTCGCTTTCCAGAGATCAAGTCAAGGGTCGAAGGTCGAGTTCTTCCTTTTATCTCCGCTGAAACCGGTTTCTCTTCTTCTCGCCGCGTTGGCATTTTTTCCGCGCTAGTGGCGAGCCGCTACAGGAGCCCCCCACCAGCGACAGCGAGATTTTAGGAGTACCGACGATTGAACCGAACACGTCGTCCGGAGCGAGTGACAGTCTCTGGTCGGGTAACCCTCTCTGGTATTTCTGCTGATGTACTTTGCTGAGCCGGGAACTCTGACGCAGTATGTCGAGTGCTGTCGCAATCGTGCAAAACATAGGCAGGTTTCACACGGTCGATGTTCACTGTGAGTCCTTTCCCATGTTTGTCGATTTTGAAACTTTTCTCGGTCCTATGGAGAACCCGAAATGGACCCTCATAAGGAGGTTGGAGACTTTTCCTGAGTGCATCCGTCCGGAGGAACACATGCGTGCACGACCCAAGATCCTTGCTTACAAACACTGTCTGCGGACCGTGTAGCTGTGGTTTAGGAGGCAATAGACGCTGCATTACCTCTCTCAGTTTCCCCACAAAGGTAGATGGATCGGGACTGTCCACTGCTGGGCTTAAAAATTCCCCTGGAAGTCTAATGGGAGCACCATATAACATCTCTGCAGTTGTCGCTTCTAGATCCTCCTTCCATGTTGCTCTGAATCCCAAGAGGATTATCGGTAATGCTAAGGACCATTTCACTTTTCCATGTGCCATGATGGCTGCTTTTAGTTGCCGGTGGAATCTTTCGACTTGTCCATTCGCAGCTGGATGGTATGGTGTTGTGCGCTGCCGAGAAGTACCCAGGAACTTGGTTAGGGCTTGAAAGAGTGCAGACTCAAATTGTGTACCTTGGTCCGTTGTTAATCTGAGTGGTGGTCCAAATCTAGCTATCCACCCCGAGTAAAAAGCTGTTGCTATCGTGTCAGCCGATATATCCACCAAAGGGAATGCCTCTGGCCATTTAGAAAAACGATCGACGCAGGTAAGGCAATATCTAAAGTTTTCAGAAGGGGGAAGTGGTCCCACTATATCAATGTGAACATGCTCAAATCTAGCGCTAGGAGGTACAAAACTACCATGTTTGCTTTTAGTATGTCGTGACACTTTTGCTTGCTGACACTGTAAGCACGTACGAGCCCATAGCTTCACGTCGGCTCTCATGGAAGGCCAAACATATCTTTCGCTGATCATCTTTACCGATGCGCGTATACCTGGATGTGACAGTGCATGTAAATATCTAAAAATCTCACGCCTAAAATTCTCTGGTACGAATGGGCGGATACGACCATGGGACACATCACAAAGCAAGGTTACTGGAGGCTCACCTACAGGAAGAGGTTGCAACACCAATGAAGTTGTGTCTGAAGACAGAATCTCTCGCAACTCGGGATCCATTTGTTGCTCCTCAGCCATCTTCCGGAAATCAATTGCAGTTGGCATTTCTATTGTAGAGATGTTTATCCTTGAAAGAGCATCTGCAACCACATTGTCAGCTCCTTTTAAGTGACGGACGTCCGTTGTAAATTGGCCAATGAAATCTAGCTGCCTCAGCTGTCGAGGTGAGCATTTGTCTTCTTTTTGCCGAAAGGCAAACGTCAACGGTTTGTGGTCGGTAAATAGGATGAAATTTCGACCTTCCACCATGTGACGAAAATATTTAATGGCCATGTAGGCTGCCAGCAGTTCTCTATCGTACGCGCTGTATTTCTGTTGCGCAGGAGAAAGTGATTTCGAATAAAATGCAAGGGGTTGCCAGCCAGTACTAACCTTCTGTTGGAGAGCAGCACCCACGGCCTTATCTGAGGCATCCACTACTATAGCAAGCGTGGCATTAGCAGAAGGGTAGAACAAAACCGTAGCCTGCGCCAAGTCCTGTTTACACCTTTTAAATGCATTTCTGGCTTCCTCAGTCCAGAGGATGGGTGTTTTGTCGTTCTTCTTGGCTCCCTTTAAGAAGGCATTCAGAACCGCCTGCGTTCTAGCTGCCTGTGGCACGAAACGCCGATAGAAATTAATGAGTGCCAGGAATCTCCGGAGCTCTTTCACCGTACTTGGTTCAGGGAATTCCGTAATAGCCGATACCTTTTCTGGGAGTGGAATAATGCCATCAGGCGTAACAATGTGGCCCAGAAATTTCACGGATGATTTCCCCAGGACACACTTGGAAGCATTTAGTCGCACGCCGTACTCCTCTAAGCGATGGAATACTTTCTTCAGATGTTCCAAATGCTGGCTGTTACTTTCTGATGCGACCAAGACGTCGTCGAAATATGGCACACAAAAATCCATACCACTCAAGACGTGATGAATGAATCTTTGGAACGTGGCAGCAGCGTTGGAAAGTCCAAACGGCATGTACAAAAATTCGAAAAGTCCAAAGGGCGTAGCAACGGCTGTCTTTGGAACGTCCTCTTCTTGCACTGGAATCTGATGATAGGCCTTTGCCAGGTCCAGAGTTGAGAAAATCTTCTTTCCCTCGAGCACCTGCAAGCAGTCTTGGATATGTGGCACTGGATAGCGATCTGGAATTGTCACGCTATTCAGCTTTCTGAAATCTCCACATGGACGCCAGTCTCCATTGCTTTTGGAAACCATGTGAAGAGGTGAGGCCCAGCAGCTTTTCAAAGGCCTACAAACTCCTGTTGCCACCAGAAATTCAAACTCCTGCTTCGCAGCCCTTAGCTTGTCAGGGGGGAGTCTTCGCGGTCTTGAGAATACTGGGGGTCCCGTAGTTTGAATGCAGTGCTTGACATCGTGTTTAGCCTGGTGCATCGAACTAGCTTCAGTGAGCGAAGGAAACTCAGACAGCAGTTGATGGAACTCTGTATCTCCCTTGATTGTTTTGATGCTGGCACTCTGATCACTCTTCACTATTCCTCGTGATTGAAGTTTTGTAAGAGGCTCGATTAAGCATCCTTGGCGAACGTCGACTAACAGTCCAAAGTGGCGAAGAAAATCTGCACCAATAATTGGTTGCGAAACTGCTGCAATTACAAACGGCCAATGGAAAGCTCTACGCAGGCCTAAATCTAACTTGAGGAGAAACTGACCAAAGGTAGGTATTTCTGTGCCATTTGCTGCAAAAAGTTGAAGTTTCGCCTTTTCAGAGCGTTGTTTGGGCGATGAGGGTGGAATAACTGAAATATCTGCACCTGTATCAATCAAGAAGTTTGAAGAGGTTGATCTATCAGACAGGTACAAACGGTGAATTTCAGTTGAGCCGTCACCCGATGGTCCGAGTGACGGCCGTTTCAGTTTTCCGCCGAAAAAGAGCAAGGTGGTCTGCACTGCTGTGCTCTCCGCTTGAAACGCTGGTGATACCAGCAGTGGGAAGGATTTCCCTCTTCTCTGTTAGCCTCTCTCTGGTGAAATCGTCTACCCGACTCTCGGGAGCGGGACCTGGGACGTGCCTCTAGGCGAGATAGGCGGGACGCGATCTCCATCAGAGTGGCTTGCATGGATGCTTCTGACGACACAGCCTGGATCGAAACAGTATCCGTTGCTGCTGCCATGATTCCGTCGGCCATCTCCGCTAACCGCTCCAATTTGTCGTTGGTGATAGCCAAGATCTGCTGCACGTGGTTAGGCAGTCGTTGAAGAAACAAGGACTTCAATACCTCTTCGCTGAACTTATTGCCGGAGTT
This sequence comes from Argiope bruennichi, assembly GCF_947563725.1. Taxonomy (NCBI): domain Eukaryota; kingdom Metazoa; phylum Arthropoda; class Arachnida; order Araneae; family Araneidae; genus Argiope; species Argiope bruennichi. Next base: position 38,634,506 of record NC_079154.1, on the reverse strand, counting down.
ATTCCTCATTTCTATCAGCAATCGGGAAGGTTTTCTATCCCCGAGCTGCATCCCGGAGATAACGTCCTTTAATTTTTGCTCCTCACTTTGCGCGTACTGACAACCCAATCTTCTTCGCAGTGCTTCGTAGGGTCTTTCTGCAGGCGGATCTTGCATAATGTCACCGACGACCTCCAATTCTTCCGGTTGCAATACCTACACAATATGGTGAAATTTCGTAATTTCAGTTGTCACACCGGCGAGAATAAATTGGCTCTCTATTTGCTTGAACCATAGTTCCGGATTAGCACGCCAAAATGGAGGGGCTTTGACGGCTACACGTGCTATATTTCCACTTGCTTCGTTCTGCATAATTACGATAAGCAATAAAAATAACGATATATTTTGTATGAGCACAGTTCAAGGAGATCGCTACACAAAACTTTAGTCGCTTTTCTGTAAAAACCGTTTCGATGGTGATGGATTTTTCACAAGAAGCGCATGGTTTGTTCAAGTCCAAAGGTCACCAATATCGGGATGCAGGAAGTCGCTCACCGCTCGCTTTCCAGAGATCAAGTCAAGGGTCGAAGGTCGAGTTCTTCCTTTTATCTCCGCTGAAACCGGTTTCTCTTCTTCTCGCCGCGTTGGCATTTTTTCCGCGCTAGTGGCGACTCTCGCTATAGGTAGAATTTTATTATTAAGAGGTTTCTTTTAAAAACATAGTTCAAATCCTGAGAGTATTTATTAAATTATCTCCGACTATCTGTAAAATATTGTTTTAGCAAATATTGTATTCATCAGCTATAATTAAATAAGCTGTATTATTGTATATGTATTGTTTAGCATACAAAATTTAAAAAAAAAAACTGCTTTATTGCGGAAACAAAATCACTTCAAGATTTGTTGAGGCATAAATTGTAATGTTGTTAATTTAAGAACAATGCGAGTAAAGAGTTGTTTTCTAGATTAAATTAGAAAGGCATTTCATTACTCTGAAGGTTCTAAATTTTTTTCCATCTTCAAAAAGCAAAAGAAATCATTGTATTTCCTGAAAAATTCTTTTTAGTCTCATTTCTGCGAACAAAATCTAACAGAAAGATATCTTAGTCAGTTAAAAGTAATAAATAGTAATAAATAAGCAGCCTAACAATTTTTTTTATTTCTCTCTTCTTTTTTTTCCTTACTTGAATAATTCTTTTTTGATAAATTCGAAATTCTTTGCTACCAAAAAAATTCTGTCAAATAAATTATGTACCAAAAAAATAGCGTTTCTAAACTATACAATTCCTCCCAAATAAAAGATCATCCCAGGTTGCCTACTCATTAAATTATGTTTTTTATACTTTTTCTGGTTCAAAAATTTAAATAAATATTTCTTTGAAACTACCACCAATCAGCAATAAGATGGACAGTGTAAAACCTGTCGGATATTTATGATATTTAACATTAATTTTTGAATGATTTTTATATGAATTTGATATTTTCCATTTCAAAGTCTTTTCCATTTCAAAGTGTGTGTGTGTGTGTGTGTGTGTGTGTGTGTGTGTGTGTGTGTGTGTGTGTGTGTGTGTGTGTGTGTGTGTGTGTGTGTGTGTGTGTGTGTGTGTGTGTGTGTGTGTGTGTGTGTGTGTGTGTGTGTGACACTGTAGATACTTGATTTGGAATTGAGATTAATTTTTAAAGTATATGGTTTTTAAACTATATTTCATTTGCTATAAAAAAATGCATTTCACTGAAATAATCTAATCTATGCATAATCGAATCTAGACATATAGCTCGTTCTATTCTTCTTTTATAGTTCTAAACAATAACAGATATTGGAAACCAGCATTCTTTATGAAAATAAAGTTTGACAAGAAGTCTTATTGGATGACGACAATTCACTGAAATATATCTGCGTCTGATTAATCATTTCATTTCTTTAAAATTTTAAAATTACATTGGAGACCTCCCTTCCATAGTTTATTTAAAGAAGATACAATATGAGATTTTGATTAACAAAATTTCTGAAAAATGTAAACATGATCGCTGAAAGTTTATAGTATCGTAATTTTTATGTCTTAGGATATCATATTTTTTAAATTCGTCTTTTTTTAACTTTTCAAGAAAAATCATAAGTAGCATGCAATAATACATTAAAAGAAAGATATCATTAAATGGTCTATTTTGGTTTGAAAATTTCCTTCTGAATTTCAGCTTTTTCACTAACTTAATATTCTTTTAAGAATTACGAGAATGCAAAAAACAAAATTCAATGCAGTGCATCTTAAGTACAATTTTTAATTTTGTTGTTCTAATTTTTTGTTGTAAAGTTTTTTGTTGGAAACAGCTAAGAATAAATTTTCTTCAACTCTATATTTTAAACTCGGCACTTTTGGGGGACACTTTAGGTTTGCTGTAATGCGTTCTGATAATGTATAATTAATTTAACTTCAGTAATCTCAGAAAAATTCAGCATTTTAAGTCAATTGCATACTAGAGCAAAACTAATATAGCATTCTCTTAGCTGTTTGAATGGATTATTTTATCTGCTTCATATCTGCTATCATATCTTTTATGTATTGGATGCTTGCACACTTTTTTGGAAATTCCTTCGTTTGATTAGGTAAAAAAAATTAAACATAGAACTTGCCTCAGTTATGTAGAAAAAGAAAATGGAGGAAATTCTGTATCTTTAAATCTATGAATTCCTTCCTTGATTGTTTTCTGATTGCTAAACTGTTTAACAAATAAAAAAATCAATGCTTAATTCACTTTTATCAGTTTGAATGATAGTTGTTTTGCTTCAAGCTAAATACAAATGTGGACTAATTTCCCAAGAAAAATCGCTCAGAAATGCCACTTTTTGCTTGTACTTCAGATTATATTAGACCAATCTAACAAGTTTGATGCTCCAATTTCCTTACATTGGGGGGGGGGGGGGTATTACGTCATTGTAATTGATTGTAATTTCTTCGACTGAAAATCCAGACCTGTCCCTTCTGCACCTGCCACTTCATGGAATTTTCTAGTTACATCATTTCAAGTGAAAATAAAATCCATCTCATCCTAAACAAAATTTGTTAATAAATAATCAAAAATAATCTATCAGATATAAGATAGCCCCTTTTATTTGAAACTAAAATAATGAAATTTTAAAAAAATGAAAAAAAAAACTATTGCTTTAATGCCATCATCCTCTTTATGTTTTCAAAATAAATTTTGTTTTCACTTTTAATTTACACTTTTAAATTTAAAATTGTGTTTACAGATAATCAAAAAAGTGTTTTATTATATCATTACACAATTGTTAATTTACATTATTACATAGTTACATATAAACAGCAATTCACTGAATCAAAAGTATTTGGAACTATTTACGAACTTGTAGCGAATAGTTATTTTTTTTAAAAAAAATGCATTTAAATGTTTAGGAAAAAGTTACAAACGTATATTTTATACATTTTAATTTACAGCGTCTTGTTTATGTTTTTACTTTTCGACAAAATTTAAATTATGTTTTCTTTTTTACAATTCTACATCTAATATTATATTCCTTTTTAGTGTCTGTTAATAGTTTAACTAGTTAGCGCCTAACAATTTTTATTTCACCAAACATTAAATTAAAAGATAATTCCATAAAAAGAATTCAACTTAAGATTTAAAACTTTCATGCATGTTACATAAAAGTGAGATAAATATATGCTTCCCTTTTTCCTCCAATTCCTTTCCTTTTTTTTTGCTACAAAACTCTTTCAAAGTGAATTAAGAATTTGCAACAAAGTATAAAGTTTTCAGAATGCGTCTTTTAAAAACTTTTAAAGCAATTTTGTTATTTAACATTAACAAAGATTTTTTTGCATTAAATAATATTACTGCTCTAAGGAACTGGAGTGAAAAAATTTTGTTAAAAACGGCAGCACTGAAAGTCATTGCCTTTTTCAAGAAAAGATAAGATCAGTCTGTAAATAGTACTATGTTTTCAACAAGAATGTTACTAATTAGTAAATTTTTATCGAGTAATCTAAGTACTTTAAAACTCTCAAAGTATTTTTAATTTTCCAATCTTGTTATTTTCTATCAATTGGAGAAAAACTGAATCTCTAATTTATCATTTTTTTTTCAAATAACCTTTTGATGATAATTTTTGTAAATGTTCCCAAATTTTAATGTAAAATCACAAATAAAAATCCAAATTCACATTATTCACAAATTTATTCATTTATTAAGACAATTTATGCAATAATCATCATATTGTATTAAAGTTGTGATAAAAATTGTATAATCATCATCCAAAGAAACTACTTTTCTATGAAATGCAAGTCGATATTTCTCAATAAAGTAAGTAATTATAAACTAATAGAAGGTGCAAATATGTTTCATCCCTTTTTCATTCTAACTGAAAATTAATTAAAAAGTTTAATTAACCATATTATAACCATTTATTTAATTTCGACTTTTGATCTTTATACTTGTTGTTGAGTTATAAATAGATAGATAAACAATTAGACAGACGGATTGGCAGGCGGATAGACAGGATGAGGGATAGACGGACGGATAGACCGACAGATAGGTAGATAGGCAGATACAGAGAGAGAGAGAGAGATGGATATCAGATAGGTATTAGATAGACAGTTAAATAGAAGAACAGACGTACGAATGGACAGACGTTTGAATTGACGAATGTGCAGATAGATGGACAGACAGACAGATAGATAGACAGATGTAACAGCACTGTTTAATTGTTTTTTGTGAGTTTCATTCTGCAACTAATTCATTTCTGTATGAAGGTTTTGCTCACATTAATGATAATCTTAACAATCCACTTTCCATGTGCTTGTTGTAATTATTAATTTCACTGTTTTCGTTCTGAGTGAGGAGACAAAATCTCTTATTTCGGTTCTTTCTTTACTATATATTCTTATTGTAAATTGTTTTATAATGTTTTCTGAAAACTTTCTTTTCGCTTTTCCTTTTAAATTCCTCTCCATCATTTTAAAAATCTGCATTTAAAATTTGTTTCCTATTTTCTCACTACTTTTAGCTTCAAATTCCTCCAAATGGGGAAAGTTAATTACGCAAACATAAGATTTTCAGAAAATTGAAGTTGAAAGTTTAAAATTTCCTTAGGAAACATTTAATTGCAGAACAAGAGCAGTAAATCGGAATATTTCATAAGCGTGCTGTCACGGCAACTCATATCTCATATAGAAGCTATCCTATATGTTAGATGTTGACAAATTATCTAAAGAGTGTAGAGAAAATTTCGTAAACGATGTTACTATAGAATCCAGATTCCTAAATCATGCTCTAATGGCATCAGCAGTTTATCAAATTAGACCGTATCTTCAAAAACAAATTTGGTAACTTGGCAAGAGTATCATTGGAGATTAGCAACGTAATTAATTGGTCGTTTAAATAGTCCACGTATAGCCATTTAGAACTAGTTACGAGCAACAAATTCCTAAAATTGCGGTTTAGCGTGTTTACACAAGCAAACTGCGTGTGTAAACGTACAGAATTCAATATGTGCTGGAATTAAAACAGAATTCTGGAATCATAAACTCAATTTATGTGATATAATTAGGCTATAATAATGCTGCAAGACTTAAGGAAACAAACTTTTAATCTCCATTCATCAGTTTATGTAAATTTTATGTTCTCTCTCTGATTTCTGTATTATAGTATAGTTGGAAGAAACATTATTTTCAAAAGTCGATTCAGTTTATAGCGCAGACGATATAATGGTTACTAGAAATTAATAATTTTGGTGGGATATTTCTTTCTTAATTTTTCAGATTGAAGCTTTGATATACCTCAACTGGCGAAAGTTTCGTAACAAACAAAAGAGATCCTGACAAATAGACTTCTGATATCGAGAAGTCAATAACAAGTGATATACAGAACAAAAAGAGAGTCACCAAAAATTTACTATTAAAAAAATCGTAATATATTTGATGCATGTACTATTTATATAGATATAGATATAAATTGCGTGAATTAAATGGAAAACTTTTCATGACTATTTTGTTTTACATTAAAGGATTTAGTCACAACTGGTGACAATCATCAATAACAGACATGTTTCATGGATATCTTTATGGAATGAACTAAAATTGCTTTATAAGTCTTATAAATCTTTCTAAAACTCAGAACACATAAAGAAGATATAATTCAGCAATATAAGAATCTTCTTACAAGAATTAGGGAACATGAGAATATAATCTCAGAATGCAATTCTTTAAGGTGTACGTACACACTAGAAGATTTTTTTTAAAAATTTTAACTTTATAAATCCAGTTTTTTCACAGTAGGTCATTAATATATGTTTAAACTCATTTCAGTGAGAAACAACCATATTATACTAATTATTAATCAATTAAATAAAATTTAATGAGCTAATTAGCATGTTTTTTGAAACATGATATCTTAAATTCTAATTTGTACAGACACACAGTTCTAGTTGGAAATTATGCCTAATATTAGTCTTCATGTTGTCTGCCTCAATCAAGTTATAAAAATATACAGTTTTTTTAAACAATTTTTTCATCAACGATAAATAGAACAGGCGAGATTTTTTCTGTAATTTTAACTTTTAAATAGCGATTAAAAATTTATTTTTATAAATATAACTTTGATTGAGACACAAAACATCCGCTATTTCATACAAATTATTTGATATAAATAATTGCATTTGGTTAATTTCTTGTTGAGTTATGATTGTTTGAATGAAGCAACATAATGAAAAAATATCATTCTTCATAAAATGAGTTTAAAAAAACCGTTACTAGAGTTTTTAATGAAAGCACCTCAAGAAAAATAATTATAACTTGAGAAATATTTCGAATATTGAAAACATCTTGGTATCGTTTGAAAGCTAAAGGATCAGAGAACATTACTAAGAAATAAAAAATATTCAATATTTTGAACGATTTTCGAAGTTTTAAGTCTGTACATACATACACCTTAAGTTCAACAATAGTTTATCTAGATCCAATTAAAAGATGCTTTGCAATATTTCTATGTGTCACTTAGCAGTGAGGCTTCTAAAAATTGGACATCTTCAAGAGATTTTAAGAAACAGAATAGTTATAAATTGTAATTAAACAGTACAATTAAGCCAACCAACATAAAGTTCATAAACACAAGAATAATTTGAAATGTTTTAATAATTTTTCTATTAATATAAAATTATACAAACATGTGACATAAAATTCAATTTTTATAAAGCAGATTATTTTTATGAGTCTTACTTATCAATCTAGCCAAAATCAATGAATAATATTCATAATAATAACTTTAACAACAATTCAATTTGGATAGAAATAAAATCTCAAAAAAGGGATTTTATTTCTAACGAGACCAAATGTTCATTTAAAGTCCATCAAATTTAAAAATTCAACAATTTCACATTTAGACTGAAATGAAAAAAAAAAATTAATTTAGTGGAATTCAGGATATTTTTATTTTTAAGAGAAATCCGTTTCTGATACATAGTACATATTTAGTACACATTTATAGACTCAGGCATTATGACATTTAATTTAGTATATCAAGCCATGATTAGGGTAAACGTTCTGTTTATTTCAAAAATATTATATTGCAAAATATGTAACATTATGATTCTCGCTGAGCAAGCAGAGTAGTTAAAATTAAAGGAGAAGCAAAGAAAATAAAACCAACTGTCATAAGAACACTGATTTAGGTGGTTTTGTGTTTAAGAATACAGAGAAATGAATAACTGTAAAAAAGAAACAATTCGCAAGCATTTTTCTGAATGTAAACATTTAATCATCTATGCATTAAATAAATTGACATTTGGAAAATTATAGCAATTCTAATTCTCCATTATATTCTGGTATTATTTAGAACTCAAAATAGGTATGCATCTGATTTTGATTGTATATTATAGAGTGAGGATAAGGCCGGGATAGCCTGGTTGGTAGGACGTTCGATTAACGTCCCTTGGTTTGCGAGTTCGAATCACGCCTGCCAAAGACTCCCGCGTGTGTGTGGTGGCTGGTGCAAGTATAAATCTGTCGTGGTCACAAAGTCCTCCATGTCGAGAGTAATACCACTGGGGGTACTGGATCAGGGGTGATCGTTCTCTGATTCAGGTCTAAATTACGATCTGTGGTTGAGTGAATGAAATGCGTGAATGAAGTCCACCCCGTAAAAAGGGTTGTGACGTGTGTGTAGTTAAGTCGTACTCTTGGCCCTAGATGGCGCCACTATTGAAACAAGAGGCGTCCCCTTGCGGCTTAAATCGGCTGTCTTCGACAGCGGGCTTGTCCATGGTGCCATTAGAAATAAGTGCCATTAGAAACAACAACAGTGAGGATTGAAGTTTTTTTATAGGCTCTGTTTGCCAATGTACAGCATGGTTCCTTTTTTGGACTAGTCAAATGGTTACCTGCATTCACAGATACATAGTATTAAGATTTAATGACCGTGTGATATTAAATGTTACTAAATTTTGCTATAAAATGTTGAAATTTTTATTCAAACCAATTAGTATTTGCATAAGTTAAAAAATGGGAGTGGTCTTCACGAAACATTCGAATACTTCGAATTCGAAAACTTTGAATACTCTGTAATAAAAAAAAATTTCACAAAAAATATCTTGCATGACCTTGGAGTACATTAATTACGAAATTTTAGTGAATTTATTGTGTTATTTTTCGTACAATTTTTCAAGATTAATTTCTGGCATTCCGTTTACAGTATCCAAAAATGAATAGGGTTATAGAAACGTTTTCCGCATCCTATTGATACCAGAATTCGAAACATAACTACACCTGTAGTCGCAAAAGCACATACCAAATTTGATATATTTAAGTCATTGCGTTTTTGAGTTGTCGTGTTTGTACGTTAATGAATGTACAGGCCGACAGTCAATTAACCCCTTATTGGATTTGGCTCAAAATTTTATAAGTGTCTACAGTACAGCTATTAAGTTTGTGCACCGAATTTTATTTATCTAATTTCCATTATTTTTTAGTTATTGTTTTAACTTATATTTAAGCAGCTGGACAGGATGATTTGGTGTATAGGCTATATATCAAATTTCGTCTATGTAGCTCAAAGCGTTTTGTTGTTATCTTTGTCGCAGACAAACAGACAGACAGGGGACATTTTCCAAAAATGTGTGTTTCGAGCCCGCGGAGATCTGAAACTTTGAATATTCGTTTCGTCATGATCGATTCGTTCGAATTGTTTGTTGATTTCTAGATTTTCTCTATAAAGCATATACATGAAAGTAAAAACCAAGAAAATATGAGCAAGTATTTTACTGAAACATATGAAACCTAAATGGTTCCTATTGTTAACAATAACAATGCTTTTTCTGTTGTATTGATTTATTCATTTATTCCTTTAAACATAAGTCACTACATAATCAACAAAGAGATCGCATTGATTTAGAATTCATTTGTTTACTTTCCATTTACAAAAACATTTCTTTCCTCATATTGACTTTCTATTCAAATTCTCACAAAGCAGATCCCGGAAAAACTATCTGGATCCTCATTCTCGTCTCTTTCATTTCGACAGTTCAAATGATGTGGAACTTCAGCTTTATCCTAATCGACTTTTTCATTCAATCCTCCATTCAATCTAGTAAAGTGGTTCAAACAACGTGCTGAAGAACAACATTACATTACTGAATGCATCATTAAACGTTTGGGAAAAAAATGTTGGCTCTTTATCAGGCTTCTTATGTTCCCGAAACGTTCAACACACAAAAGCAAATGACAGGAGATGGTGTAATATTATCCCAGCATCATCCCTTCATTAAATCCTCAAGTTCTTCAAGCGCTGCCTTATTTTTAAATAAGGGAGGAATTTGAGTTTAAGTTAGGCACTCTTGGTAAAGCTTTGACCAATTTACTATCTATTCCGTTTAAATTCTTTGACAAATAAAGATATAAATAAGTGATAATAAGTGATCAGCAAAAGATTTTTAATATATGTATAAAATATGAAAATTCGAATATTCTGTAAATGTGGTTCAAACTTTCAAAACAATATATTGTTACTGAACAGAATTTGATATCAATTATTAATTAACTTTCATTTTCTTTGACGAGCAGCAGATTTAGCGACATAAATGCCATTAAACTGCTATATTAGTAAAACCTAATAAAATGCAGACCTAATTCAGATATTATTAGATGCAGACCCATCTAGATGCGCCTAATTAGATGCAGATCTGATGTGCACTTAATTAGATGCATGTCTGATGCTGGCCTAATTAGATGCAATCCTGATTCCGATCTAATCATATGTAGACCTAATGCAGATCTAATTAGATGCAGATCTGATGCGGGCCTAATAAGATGCAGATTTAATTAGATCAAGTTACATGCAGTTCTAATTAGATGCAGGTCTGATGCAGGCCTAATTAAATGCTGATCTAAGTAGATCTAGTTACATGCAGTTGTAATTAGATGCAGTTTTAATAAGATGCAGGTCTGATTCGGCTAATTCGGCAGGTCAAATTCCGGCCTAATCAGATGTAGACCTGAATCAGATCTAATCAGATGCAGTTCTATTTAGATGCGTATCTAATTAGATGCAAACCTGATTCAAATCTGATTAGGTTCGAGCCTAATTAGATGCAGATCTAATTTGATGCAGATCTATGCGGGCCTTATTAGATGCAGACCTGATGAAGATTCCGATATGGATCTAATTAACTGTAGATGTGATGGCGACCTAATTAGCTGCAGACTTGATGTTGGCCTAATTATATGCAGTTCTATTTAGGTGCGGATCTACTTAGATGTTGATCTGATACGGGCTTAATTAGATTCAGATCTAATTAGATCTAGTTACAGGCCGTTCTAATTAGATGCAGGTCAGATTTGGGCCTTATCAGATGCCTAGCTGATTCAGATCTCATTAGATGCAGTTCTATTTAGATGCGAATCTAATTAAATGTAGACCTGTGCAGATCTGATTAGGTAAGGTCCTATCTAGATGCAGGTCTGATGCGGACCTAATTAGATTCACTCATAATGCAGATCTATTTCGATATGGATTTTATTAGATGCAGACCTCGTACAGGCCTAATAAGATGCATGTCTGATGCCGGCCTAATTAAATGCAGATTTATAGGGATCTAGTTACATGAAAATCTATTTAGATACAGGTCTGATGCGAGCCTAATTGGATGCAGATATGAATCTAATTAGATGCATAACTTTATTAATATCTATTTAGATGTAATTAAATGCAGATTTGATGCAGGTCTATTTAGATGCAGACTTGCTGCAAGCCTAATTAGATGCAGACTTGCTGCAAGCCTAATTAGATGCAGACTTGCTGCAAGCCTAATTAGATGCAGACTTGCTGCAAGCCTAATTAGATGCAGACTTGATGTAAGCCTAATTAGATGCAACTCTATTTAGATGCGGATGTAATTAATGCAGATTCGATGCGAGCCTAATTAGATGCAGATCAATTTTGATTTCTATTTACGTGCAGTTCTCATCAGATGCAAGCCGAATTAGATATAGACCTGATTCAGATCTAATTAGATGCGGTCTTAATTGGATGCACACCTGATACAGATCTATTTAGATATGGATCTAATAAAATGCAGATCTGAAGCAGGTCTCATTTGATGCAGTTCTCTTTATAAGCGGATCTAAATAGGTGCAGGTCTAAAGGTCTAAATAGGAGCAGATGTAATCAGATGCCGTTCTGATGCAGGCCTAATAAAATGCAAACCTGATTCAGATATTATTAGATGAAGATCTATTTAGATGCACCTAATTAGATGCAATTCTATATAGATGCAGATCTGATGTCAGCTTAGTTAGATGCATGTCTGATGTTGGCCTAATTAGATGCAGACCTGATGCAGATCTGCTTAGATTCGGGCCTAATTAGATGCAGATCTATTTAGATGCAGATCGATGCGGGCCTAATAAGATGCAAATCTAATTAGATGCAGGCCTAATTAAATGCAGATCAAAGTAGATCTAGTTACATGCAGATCTAATAAGATGCAGACCTCATTCAGATCTAATCAGATGCAGTTCTATTTAGATGCGGATCTAATTAGATGCAGACCTGATTCATATCTGATTAGGTTTGGGCCTAATTAGATGCAGATTAATTTAGATAGGATCTAATTAGATGCAGACCTGATTCATATCTGATTAGGTTTGGGCCTAATTAGATGCAGATTAATTTAGATAGGATCTAATTAGATGAAGAATTGATTTGGGCCTTATTAGATGCAGACCTGAAGAAGTTTCCGATATGGATCTAAATAAATGTAGATCTGATGTCGGCCTAATTAGATACAAACTAGATGCTGGCCTAATTATATTCAGTTCTATATAGGTGTGGATCTACTTAGATGCTGATCTGATACGGGCTTAATTAGATACAGATATAATCAGATTTAGTTAGTGGCAGTTCTAATTAGATGCAGATCTAATTACAGGCAGTTCTAATTAGATGCAGGTCTGATTCAGGCCTTATCAGATGCCTACCTTATTCCGATCTAATTAGATGTAGTTCTATTGAGATGCTGTTCTAATTAAATGCAAACCTGATTCAGATCTGATTAGATACGGTCATATTTAGATGCAAGTCTGATGCAGGCCTAATTAGATTGACTCCTAATGCAGATCTATTTCGATATGGATTTTATTAGATGCAAACCTCATATAGGTCTAATTATGATGCAGTTATATTTAAATGCTTATCTAATTAGATTCAGATCCGATTCGGAGAAAATTAGATGCAGATCTAATTAGATGTAGTTACATGCAGGTCAAATTAGATGCAGATCTAATTGGATGCATGTCTGATGCCGGCCTAATTAGATGCAGATCTAAACAGATCTAGTTACATACAAATCTAATTAGATGCAGACCTGATGCAATCTATTTAGATATGGATGTAATTAGATGCAGACATTTATGAATATCTGTTGAGGTTTAGATCTAATTAATGCAGATTCGATGCGAGCCCAATTAGATGCAGACCAAATTTGATCTATTTACGTGCAGTTCTTATCAGATGCACGCCTAATTAGATATAGACCTGATTGAGATCTAATTAGATGCGGTCTTAATTAGATGCACACTTGATACAGATCTAATTAGATGCGGTCTTAATTAGATGTACACCTGATACAGATCTCTTTAGATATGAATCTAATCAAATGCAGATCTGAAGCAGGTCTAATTACATGCAGTTCTATTTAGAAGCGGATCTAATTCGATGCAGATCTTATGTGGGCCTTATTAGATTTTGATTTAAATATATCTAGTTCCTTGCAGGTATAAATAGATGCAGATGTAATTAGATGCAGTTCTGATGTGGGCCAAATAAAATGCAGACTTGATTCAGATATAATCAGATGCAGATCTATTTCGATGCGGGCTTAATTGGACGCAGTTCTATTCAGATGCAGATCTGATGTGCACTTAATTAGATGCATGTCTGATGCTGGCCTAATTAAATGCAGACCTGATTAGATATAATTAAATGCAGACCTGATGCAGATTTTGATATGGATACAATTAGATGTAGTTATGATGATGGCCTAATTAGATACAGGCCTAATTAAATGCAGTTCCATTTAAATGCAGATCTGATGCAGGTCTTATTAGATGCAGATTTGAATATATCTATTTAATTGTAGTTCTAAATAGATTCAGATTAATTAGATGCAGTTCTAATGCGGGCCTAATAAGATGCAGACCTGATGCAGTTCTAATTAGATGCGGATCTAATTAAATGGCGACCTAATTCACATCTGAGTAGGCTCAGGCCTAATTAAATGCAGTTCTATTTAGATGTAGGTCTGATGAGGGCCTAATTAGATGCAGACCTAATTCAGATCTAACTAGATGCAGACCAGATTATGATCTAATTAGATGCAGATCTATTTAGAGGAGGCGTTATTAGATCGATATCTGATGCCGGCCTAATTAGATGCAGGTCTCAGGGAGGCCTAATCAGACCTCATACAGGCCTAATAAAATGCTACGCGTCCAATTAAATGCATTTCTATTTAGATGTGGAGCTTATTAGATGCATATCTAATTAGATGTAGTTACATGCAGTTCTAATCAGATACAGTTTTGATGCGGGCCTAATTAGATACAGACCTTATTCAGATTTAATTATATGCGGTCCTAATTTGATGCAATTCTTATTAGATGCACACCTGATACAGATTTATTTAGATATGGATCTAATCAAATCTAGATCTGAAACAGACCTAATTAGTTTCAGTTCTATTTAGAAGCGGATCTAATTTGATGCAGATCTGATGAGGGCCTTATTAGTTGCAGATTTAAATATATCTAGTTACTTGCAGGTCTAAAGAGATGCAGGTGTGATGCGATATTAATTAGAGGCAGATCTATTTAGATGCGGGCCTAATTGGATGCAGTTATATTTTGATACATATCTGATGCGTACTTAATTAGATGCAGATCTGATAAGACCGACACTTGATGCTGATCTATTTATATAGGAGCCGTTTTTTTTTGGAAGTGGGACAAATTCATTTTTTCTTATTGCGTGATTTAAATGTTTGCATTTCAATAAATTTAAAAATATTAATAAATAGGAGGAGTTATATATATCGCAATAAATTCATCATGTCCTTGCATTTTTCAGATGTAATAGTGCTCCTTTTTTTTATACATAAAAGAAAGTTTTTGGTCTTCATCGTTGTGGTGGCAAATCGATAATTTTAAATTCAGCATCTCGTCCTATCGAAGCTTTGTAGAACATTCTGTATGGTGCATCCCTTGCAAATCTGATCCAGCATATAGTAAAACAATTCACGATTTCTCCATCGGTATTTTTATTTCTTTTTAAAACCACTTTCTCCAGAGGTTGGGTTGAAAATAAATATCCGCGTCTCTTTTCATGTTTTAAACATTTATTATATTTTCGACAATTTAGTATTACTTTATAGAAATTCTGGGGAATATGCAAGGAACTTGTTTTCCGGATTGCCAATTCTACCACTCCAAAATCACAATCCACAAAATTGAATGTCTTGACAACCAAAATTTGTGGTCAATGATATTTATTTCATTGGCACTGGACTGAACAATCGGTGTTGGAAGTAAACATATTATTATCGAAACACAAAATTGAGATATACATTTTATTATTTATGACACACTGTACATCCAACGATTTTCATTATCAAAGATAGATAGATAGAAACACCCTATATTTCAGACATGATATCAAACGGCCACATTTGCTTCACCATACAGAAACAGGAGCTAAATTTTGCCGTAATATATTCGGTCAAAAATAGTTTCAATCTGAGATGGACTTGTACCACTTTCAAAATAAATATATTTTCAATACTGTTAAGAGCTAAAACTTCCATCTCCAAAATACTAGAATCTGATTTTTTTTACTCTAAATTGTTCACAATAAATTTATCTATAACTACCATTATCTCCATTTTTTTCGAAAATGGACTTGCCCCACTTTCAAAATAAACGGCTCATATCTTTATATAAAGTTTGGCAACTCCATATCACATTGTCTACCTTAACAAGCATTAATAGACACACGCACACATTCCTTTCGGTATTAGGTGTAGTGAAAAGAAATGTTCTGTATAGAACGAGATCAACAGCTGGGCTTTAAATTTTTGCAAACAGCAATATACATGATTTCAGGAATGCTTGATTTGCCCTCATGATAATTTAACAGATGAAGATTATTTGTTCTCAAGAGGATGTAACAAATGAAGATTATTTGTTCTCAAGGGCATGTAATAGATGCAGATTCTTTAGAATCAAGAAGTTCAACCATTTGCTACGATAATATATATCATTATTTCAATTCAGAAAATTCATTAAAAAAGCCCATTTTATCTAGTTGTATCCTTTTCTTCAAAACATACAGAAATATTTGCCGAAAATTTCTTTTTTGAAGAATATTTTTTTTTTACAATTTATTATATTTTTAATGTGATTTAAAACTGAATCAATGAGCCCATGAAAGCATACTATGTACTTTTATTGATTTTCATTCATTAATTCTAATGCTATAATTATTAATGAGTCTGTAATCAGAAATATTTAAAATATTATTTACTAGCGGCTTTGAAGACATGACATAAGTTCACGTCTTACCCTTGTGAAGAAAATGTAATTAGTAGAGAATTGCATCTTATTGCTTTTTTAATTGAAATAGAATAAAAATAGTTATCCTAGCATTCAATAATAAATCATCACCACATTTTAGGCAAAATTTTTATTATTATTTTTTATCACTCATGTATATTCATATTTTTATGCAGTTCGTTATTCTGATTCGAAAGTTGCAGTAAAAATTTCTAGTATACTTTCTTACTTTTGTCAAAATAATAAAAAATAAATCATGCTGCAAAAATATCATTTTATTATAGTCATATAATTAAATTTATTTCTTCTTAACACATTTCTAAATATTAAAAAATATCATCTTATTTTCTAAACTATTCTTGCAATGCAAAATCAATTTCTAGCCATCTGTAGTGCTTTTCAAAGGAATAACCGAAATAAAATAAATGTTGTATATCTTCCTCTATTCAAAATTTACTGATATATTTATAAAATAATATATTTGTTTAATAAAAACGTAGAAATGGCAGAAAAAAAATCTGAAATTTTATCAAATTTTACCTTTTTTTTCTATTTTAATGTCCCAGGTTTCCATTTAAAATCGTTTAATATCCTTTATAATCATAAAGGATTTAAACTTCCATTAAATGTTACAAAAAGCCATTACAGTTCTGTATCATTCTCTGAAAAGTTTCAAAGAAAAAAAATCTAAATAAAACACCACAGTAAATTGCATTTTCTTCGCAAAAACATATCAAACCTTCGGTTATCAATATTTTGAAAATGATAACCAAAGACAATTTGTAATAGTTAGAGGGAGATCTTAACCAGTACAAAAAGAGTTAGCATAAATATCAAAACGACAGTCATATAAAATTATTGGTCAATAGGGGATAAAAGTGTCGTTATATATTTTCGTTTCCCGTTTCGTTTTTTTTTTTTTTTTTTTTTTTTTTTTTTTAATAAGGGGAATTGAAATACTTAAAACCATTCAATAGTAGGTATGTAACATTTCTTTCACTTAGTTCTTGAAAGGTCACTTAATTTATATAGAACCTATTGTAAAGTTTGATATTATTTGTTTTGTATGAAACCAGATTCGAGAAAATTTTGATATGCTAACTTTCTTTTCATCTTATGCTAAGTAAAACTGCTAATAATGGAAATTAAGTAACATTTTTCTTGGAAGGGAAAGCGTATGATTTCCGACTAAAAGGATTATTCATTACAAAAATTTACATATTTTATTTAACGCTTATAATTTAAAAACATTTTTTGCAACATTCATGAGATTACTAGATATAATTGAATTCTCATATGAGCTTAATGTAGTGCTTAGAATTTTTAAAGATTAAATATCTTTGATTTCGAAAAAGACAAATTCAAATTGACAAATTACAAAAAGATTTAATACAAGCACCATATAAATTCACAATTACTTAAATGAATGAAAAATTATTTACCTAGATATGAACTACTAGAACACATATAAAAAGGAAAACATATTTATTTACTAACTGTTTTGAGTTTCAGCTTCAAATATTGCTTAGTTTCTAACAAGGTTATAAATTTTGAAAGATTTCACGTGTAATACAAAGCTTCCAGTAATAATATATTTTTCAAAGAATGGCTTTAAAAAATATCTTTTAAAAATATATGACCCATCATTCATAGAAATGTGAACATTTGTTAATAATTTGACATCTTCTATATTATTCAAAATAGTTTCTCGTTTCCTCGGCTCAGGCTGTTTCCCTTGTTGCAAAGCATCGTTGTATCTCTTTTAATTGCTATTATACTTTTCAGAAATATTTTAGTTCTTTGATATTACATTCTTCTATGACTTGTTATTAATATCAAAGTTACAAAAATTTGACGAGATCTAGCTTGAAGAAAAGAAATCTTACAAAAGTAATAAAATCTAACTTCATCTAGCCAAAAGTTTATCATTTATTAACGTAAAGAAATGAAGTTTTTAAATTTCTGTTGAAATGAGTTGGTTTTAAAATGACTGTTGATTGAACTAAATAACGCAAATTATTAATGAAACTAGTTAGCATCATTGCATTGCTTTGATTTTCTAAGGAAAAGCTTTCATGTGCAATGAATTTAAACTTAAAATTTTAACGAGCTTTTTTTTTTTTCATTTTTTCCAAGAATCCTAGTACGAAAAAAGATGTTTTAGTAAAAAAAAAAAAAAAAAAAAAAAAAAAACTTAGTGAATACTTGTTATATATGAGCTTCCTAATTTCATTACTTTAAATAAAATAAAATGTGTGTGCGTTCATATCTTATGTTTATGCTTATTCTTATATTGTTCTTCTAAGTAAATACGATACTTCTTTTCAGTCTTTCTAAAAGAATTTTAAGAAAACCTAAATAAAAATAAATTGCAAAAAGTTTATTCACTATTTTCATCGTTCAGAAGCTCTATTTTATCTTCATTCCGACGATGCAATAATTATATAACATTTTAAAATAGAATTAAAAAAAAAGATTTTTATATAGGATCAGACTGATTTCCTAATATTCAAGAACATATATTTCAATGAAATAAATTTATATCATATTTTTTTTAATTCTTATAAACTAAAGTTTAAATTTTCCCACGACTTTGCTTCTCCTCAAAGTTTTACGTTTAATTATCAAATCCCCATTTTTATTTTTGCCTTACAGGTAGAAAAACAAGAAATTTTCCAATATGTATGATTAAAAATGTTTTTATGGTAGAAACTAATTACATTTTTTAAAAAAATTGACCCGATATTACGAGATAATTAAAAGAAATTTTAATGAATTGCCTAATAGAGCAATTTAAAAAGCAGATGTGTTCTTTTTTTTAAGGATAAAAAACAGTATCAGGAAACTAGTAAAAATAGAAGCTCTATTAAGCTTTTCTTTTTACCGAATAGTGGAATTTTCAAAAACATCTGGAACACTTGGAAGTTTTTTTCATATCTCTTATTCTTTCCACATGGTTTTATCCTTTTTAAAAGAATTTATTTAATTACAAAAAGAAAAAAGAAAAATCCTCTGAGCATTATTTTCCTATTTTTCAGAAGTCGAAATTAAGATTTCTGAATATTGAAAACCATTTTATTACACTGTATTCTTTTTTGTAAAATAAATATATTTCAGTTCCGCCAATTGAGATTAATTAAAAATTTTGTTAAATTATTATGAAATGGTAATTATGTATTCTTTTCAAAAATCAAAAATAAAAATCTTTTGTAAGTTTCAATTCTCTTTTCTTCTTTCTAAAGCTTCGGTATTCTCTGTAATATATCTGTAAATAATTATATTTATCATTATTCATTATATTCTTGATATAAAAAATTGAGGCTTGTGGAACAAGCACATAATCAAACCAGAGGAAGAGATAAACATCTGCTAAAATAAGGCTTTCATTTTTCATTTTCAATTCAAAGTTTTTACATCAAAAATGACAAGAAATTTTGAGCACTAATTAGTTACTAGTAATGAAACTTATGGTCACATAAAAATGTCCGAAATTACTAATGAATATCGGATTGCGTGAAGCAAAACATGTCACTTGTGCATCAGAATATAATGAATAAAACGTGACTAGCTTAAATCTGAGATGTAATGATTCCCTCGACTATTGTATAAAAAGTAGAATAATATGTCGCTGGGACATGATTTTTTTTAATGTAAAAGTTTATATTCGTCTTCCTTTATTAAAATCACTAAGTCACTAAAATATGTAAATTTTAAAAGAGGCACGCACAGCAAAGCATTGAAGTGTAGCTAATTAGTGTAGTTTTTTTTTTAATTTAATGAATGTGCTTATGACCTTCAAAAGAAATGGGAAAACACGAAGTTTAGAAAAGGCACCCTTGTGAGAATAAAATCAAGAATATCAATTTTTTTTTTCATGTTAGAAACAAATTTTAATTAAAGATTTTTTTGATAAATGCAAAAGAAGTAGTATAAAAACTTGAATTTAATGATGCTCACAACCTTTTTATGTCATTTCTAGTTTCAATACATTTTTTTTTTTATCTTTTTGGTGTCCTTTTTTTAAAAAAAAATCTTTCCAATTATATTTGATTTTCATTAAAATACAATTTGGAAATTTTGATTTTATTTTAAGGGTGGTGATATTTTAGTTTATGAATTAGTTACTATTATATTATTATTAGTTTTAATAATAATTAATAAATTAGTAATTTTAATATTAGTATTAATAATAGAATAATAAAAATTTAACTCATTCTTATAAAGTAGCGGATTTAACTAAATTAAAATATTTTCTTTTGAAAATTTTCATGATTTATTAATTGTTTAGATTATAGTAATTTGACACATCTATTTAATAAATAAGCCTTCTAACTAATTGACATTGTACGAAAGAGGTAAATTATATTAAGCTGTTAATGAAAAATTTTGAGAAATATGAAACCGTTATTATTTTCTAGTGAATCTTATCTTATCAGAACCATTATTATCATAATCATTATACATTAATTATTCTTTCAGATAAAATTTTTCAAGTGAAAAACAATAAATTTCTGTTGGGTTTTTGTGTAAGCCTTTATTCAATTTGCTTCTCTCATGCTTTCAAAATTCCCTTTTGCAAATTTTGTAATTCAATTTTCAATAAATTGCTAATTGGTATTAGTTCTAAAATTAAATACACTTGTGTTTTTTAATAGCATTGCAATATTAGTTTTCTTTTTATATTTTCATTATCAATCATTTAGAAGAATTTTATTTTCAGATTTTTATTATCACCTTCAATTAGCACTTTAAAAATTTTGATTGCAGTTTCTCATAAAAATTATAATAATAAATTACAATTTACAATAAAGGCACAGAAAGTAGAAAAAATATACTATTGGTATTTAGGAAAAACAATTCCAGATTTGCTTTTCATAAATTTTTTTCATACAAATTTATGAAATTCAGGATCTCTGCTGGAAGTGACATTACGTATAATGTGTTAGGGAACACCTTTTTAAAATTAGTTTTGTTTTTTTAGAAAAATAAAGAGGTATTTTCATACCTTTCAGTCTAATTTAATACCTACAAGCAAACAAGCTCATTGTATGAACCACTTGAAAAAAAACAATAATCTGACTCAGCCACTGAAAGAAAATTTCTAAACATTTATTTTAATAAAAAAATTGAAATATGTTATGTTTTGAAATTAATTTCCCAGATCAATTAGAATGGATAATAGGTGCCATCGTCATAGGTGACTTGGGTGGAACTTCAATTGTGTTTAAATTCAGTAAAATCTCTTATTCATAATTTGATGCCTTTGATTGTAATTATAATTTATTTTTTAACATGAAATTATAATAGTCATTAAAACCATGTTTAATTAATAAGTGTTCAATTTTTTCTGATTCCTATGTTTCTAATAGAATCAAGTTTCATGATTTCAGGACATTGAAACATTTATCGGTCCTAGTTATCTATCTTATAATTTCTTATTATCTTTCTTTATATTGTAATTTCACATTCTTATTCTACATGCGAATGGGAAAGTAATAATAGAATCTTTCTTCCTTGATTTTCAGAAATGCGAAATAGTGACATATGTGATTATTTAATGAAGATAATCTGAATTATTTTGCAGTATTGAAAAATATTATTAAAGATTTTGCAAAAAAATATATCTTTATATAATCTTAAATATTTTAGAAAAAAATTGCATGGTATTGGCATCATTGAAAGGATTATATTGGATTTAACATTTTACAAAACTGATTTTTTACTGTCAAGATAACAAAAAAATCAATTTCATGAGATGATATTTTTGGATGTTAGTGCGCAAAAATTCCAAATTTCGTTCATTTTTTAATTAACTGAAATTCAAATTAAAACATTAAAAAATTGCTATAGGTAATGATGCGGTTTAAAGTTATTTCACTCTTCCCCTAATAAGGAGTAGTAGGTTGATAGAAAGACATTTTTATAGAAAACAATGCAACAAATATTTTATTTACTTATTACTTATTTACTTTCAAAATTAAAACTTGTAGTTTATAATCTTCACTTCAGAACAAAGGGGAAAATAAATCGTCTAGTTCTCCTTATTCCTTTATTTTCATCTAATTATAAGAGATAATAAATCTAAATGGCCATTTTGTATTGTTTCAGAATATAAAATTCATTCAGTTTAATCCTTTGTCTTATTTTAATACTTCATTTCTTTTCTCTTTTACACACTTTTGAAACTTTATTTTATGCTTCTTTCTATCTCTTCCACTTTTTAAAAATATTGTTTGATATTATTGTATCCTTCTTCGTAATAAATATTCTCTTAACATTGTACGTAGTTTTCAAAAAAATACATTAGGTATCAAGGCATTCCAAAGTCTGGCATTTTTTTAAAAAAATATACTAACAGAATAATAATTAAAGTAATTATTTTAACTAATAAGCATAATCAGTTACTTTCGTAGGAACGAGAAGAATTTTTAACACCTGTAAAAAACTTCACATAAATAAATCTTGTAAGGGTGTATATATATAGATTCCTGATAATTTATATCTTTCTTTCCCTACATTACGTAATACGGCATTTATAGACCTTTCTGTGAATTTTCTAGATGCAGCCTTTAAAATAACATTTGCTATAGGATCGTGAAACCTGTGACTTAAGGAACCTAATGTTTCCTGAAAAAAGCTAATACTTCAAAGAAAGTATTCCATGCATTTCAAATCGATGTTGGAATTCGGATTTGTAAAGAATTTAAAGCCGAAAGGCTCATGGGCTTTAAAACCTCTACTCATAAAGGAATAGAATGTAAGAATTTCAAAAGAGAAAAAAAAAAGAATGAAAAGAAAACTTTAGTAAAAATAAAACATATTTGAACCAGTATCTATCTTTAGTGGAATGAAAAAAATTCGAAGCTGTTTTTTTTAATCTTGTACTATATATATCAAAGAAAATAACCTATTATGTACAAATTATATTGCTGTTAGGAGTAATCCTTACTATCCGAAGTAATGCGGATATAGTGAATGCTGCAACAGCGTAGGTGGAAATCATGGTTTAGTACTAAGAGCCATCCTAACCATGGTATACTATTTACTTAGTAGGAACATTCGGTTATCGATAGGAGGTGATTCGACACCACATCGTTTCTGTATCTAAACGGAATGGCAAAAACTAACCACCATACCGGAAGCTTTTCATCCTCATTATCTGAGATGCCCCCCAATCGGACATGCTGTTGGGTATAACAAAGAAGTTTGTATATATTTTTATTATAATTTTAGATAAATTCAAAAATTAGGATTTATGTTTTGTACATATTAAAAACATAATAAAATGGTGCTTCAATTTATCTTATTGGATCGGCAAATTAGAAACTGTCAAGAGAATATGACACCATTCATTTTAAGAAATAAATTTAAAAGATTATGATATTTAAAGTAAAATAATCATGAAGATATAAAAAAAATTAATTCACAGCTGATGGGAAGCAAATAATTGCATTATTTATATAACTCAAAAATAAAATTATGTTAAAATTTTTTGATATTCATATGATAAATAAAAACAAAATAATCAAGGAAAAAAAGTCAATAATCAGTTTGATTACCATGATTGTATATAGGGATTGCAATACCGGTATACCGGGATACCGAATACCGGTATTTTGAGACATTTGTACAATTTTGTAATACCGGTATTCACACGATTAAATACCGGTTTTTCGGTATTTACTAGAAATTTTCAAAATCGTCTCCACTATATGTTCAGGTATCGCGAACATAACAAAATAGTACACGTTTTGGTTTTTATGTCTCCATAAGGGCGAAATTAATTAGCTAATTAATGGCTTAATTAATTGCTTAAATCTGAATTAGCGAAACATGGATTATCCCTGAAAGAAAATATTGTATCCATACGACTGATGGAGCAACAATTATGAAAAAAGTTGGAAAGTTGATTGGTGCAAATCAGCA
This sequence comes from Argiope bruennichi, assembly GCF_947563725.1. NCBI lineage: Eukaryota > Metazoa > Arthropoda > Arachnida > Araneae > Araneidae > Argiope > Argiope bruennichi. The sequence continues at coordinate 38,610,489 of NC_079154.1, read as the reverse complement.
GTTGTGCTATGCACGTGGAATTCAATTAGGAGTAATAGATGTATTATACAAACAAATAAAGAACAGGAGAATCCAAATACTGTGGATATGGAAACTTCGGATTCCAGCTTAGAAAAGAGTAAGAGTGAGAGTGATATTGACAATGAAGATAATGACAATGTAATTGTTGAAGAAGATATTGCTAATGAGGATGAAATATTTACCTATCAAGAATTGCTTCCTATAATTTATAAAGTTCGAAAAATTGTTAAGATATTTAAACGTTCCCCTATAAAAAGGATATATTACTAAAACATATACTAACTGAAAATAAAACAGAATATATGTTAATATTAGATTCTAAAACACGTTGGAACAGTTTACTCCTAATGATGGAACGATTTTTGAAACTGAGAAATCCAATCCAAAAAGCAATAATCGACTTAAACCTGTAAATTAATTTTTCAGATAGTGAATTCGACTTAATATCCAGAACTATATCAGCTCTAATTCCAATAAAACTGACTATAGAGGCATTATGTCGGAGAGATTTTAATTTATTAACAGCTAATGCAACAATAAATTTCATGTTGCATCATGAAAGAACAGCACACATCACTATCTGAAGAATTATATATTACATTGAAAAATCGCACAGAAGAAAAGCATACCGAAAAATTAAATGTCTTATGGTATTTATATGATTATAATGATTTTAAAAATGAAAATGAAAAAGAAAAAAAGAAAATAATCAATTCAAATCTGATTAAGTTTATAGTAAATTTCCTTAAAATTTTTTACCCAGAAACCTATCCACATTCAGAAGAATTCGGTTCAGTTATCGAAGATTATGACGATACTAATGTCGATAGTGAAAAGGAATTGTCTTTTGAACAAAAATTAGAATTTGCGATAAATAAAAAAATTTCAACAAACCAAAATACAATACAGAAATCAGCTATATCCAAAACCATCTGACGAGAAATCGATTTATTTGAAGATGAGGGATTTAGAGGTAAATACTTGGAAAAAGTATATCGCGCATTGCTAACAGTACCACCAACTAGCGTAGATGCCAAAAGATCGTTTTCGAACGATGATAATTTTTACACAAAATTACTTTTCAGGCTTAATGACAGTACCATTGATGCATTATGCGTTTTAAGATCACATTTCAAAAATTTGTAATAGTATCACAGACTGAATAGTGATATTTGCACTTTTTTGTGATTTAAATAAATAAGATGTTTCTATACTTTTTTGTGATTATATACTGTTATAATTTATAAATTACAAATTATTTTTCGTGATATTTACAGTCTCTAACAAAACTGGCAAATAAAACAAAGAAACACCTGTGTTTTCTTTCTTTTTCTAAAATTTCGAATACCGGTATTGAAATTTTGGTCCGGTATTGCAATCCCTAAATATGATCAATGAGATTTAATAAAATATTAATATTATCTTAATATTTTATAATAAATAGAATATTGACAAATTTATTTATTTTGGCAACTAGAAAAAACAGAGTCGTTTAATTGATCCGTTGCGGGCTTTTCTCATCCTGTTCCCCCTATGCTGTAAATTGGAAATATGTCATTGATTACAAAAGTGGAAGTGCAGCCGAAAGTTATAGGGTCTAGTCGAAAGATTCAGTGCCATTCGTGCAATTTATTTTTCATATCTAACATATTCTAATTTCATACATAATAATGTTTAGAGATTGGCATTATATCTGTAATTTATAACATGCTGGATTTAAAATTTTGCAAAACACTTTTCAAGACAGATTGTTAAAATTAAAGCAACCAGACATCACAGTTAGTTAGCACTTGGACGTTAGATGCTCATTAAGAAAAGAATTTTCAAACTATTAATTCAATTTTTAATTAGAAATTAATCGAAGAGAACTTACAACAATGACATTAAAAATTATTCCATGTTATCCAAGTGCCATCTATTCAATTGCTGCTGATTTAAAACCAGAGAATAGAAGATCTAACCTCATCCAAAAGCAGTTATGTTCGCAGGCATAGTACACTATAAACTCATCTCGCTGACTTGCGCATTGAAAGATATAGAGAAATCAGTAGGAGTAGTCTCCCTGAAACGTTCTTGTATATCACATGTAAAGTTCTTATTCCCTCCCCTCCATATAAAATCGGGGATGATGAGTAAAGTCTCAATTTATAATAGTTAAGAAATAGAGATCTTTATCGAAAATTTGGCAGTTTCGCTTAATTTAGCGTGTTGGTGTGTATTTTGAAGATTTTTTATCCGCCAATTGAAACCGAAATTTCACACACAACTATAATTGAAGTCACAAGAACTTTGCTAATATCGCAAGCCATTGCACTTATGAATTATTGCGTTAGCATGCTTGCGTCAAACTGTTAACCATTTGACATATTTGATTCAAACTTGATGTATCTACATTTTACATCTTTAAGTACCAAATTTTTTCTAATAAATGCTTTGCGTTTTTTGTTACGGAGACTTGAAGTCAAACAATTAGACAGACGGTTTGTTGTTATCTGAATGTATTTCATTCTAAATTTGAAAGATATACAAATCTGGTTTTAAATCACTATGCCGAATTTCATCCGCTTAGTTCAAAGCATTTTCCAAAGTCTTGTTCACAGATAGAATGCCTAAACGGAACTTAATAATCACTTTTATTCATTCAAGGTAATATGTATGTACATCACTTGACAGATATTTTAAAAGTGCTAGTTTTTAATTTGACATAATATAATGAACATAATTCGCTGGAACGAATGCTGCCGAGTTCCTAAGAGTGAATATGGCGTCCAATCATACAATAAATAATACCAAATATATGAAAAATATAGGAATTTATTACATTAAAGGCAAGTTCCTAATTACTTCAAGATACATATTGTACGGAGTAACTGAAAATCCTTTCCTATCTCTCAGCAGAAAATCGAAAAATGGAAATTCATTTTTTTTCTTTAACCTTTATATCCTAGTATACAAGAAATATAAATATATATGGTATCTACGGCGACAAAATAGTAATAGATCTGGACCTCGAGGCGGGAGGGGGGGGGGAGAGATGGATTTCCAACATGCAACTATTATCTAAATTGGGGCTAGCTAAATCCTTCTGTTTTAAATAATTGGAACCCATCAATGCTGAAAGGGATGTTAACCGACTTACCGTCCCCACGGTTCAAAATTACCCTAGCGTTGTTCAATAAGGATGTTAATATAACTGAACTATATGAAATCTTCTTGAGTGAATTTCCATATTAACATTTTATATACTTTACCATTGTAAACTATGGATTTGATTTCTCCATATAAATTTCTATAAGCATATTTCGGAATATTTTTATTTAAAAAAATTATCATAAATAGCATCTAGAAATCTAGCTCAAAGAATTAGAAATGTCTCACAGAATTAGAATGAATAACTATAGAGAAAAAGGAATTTAATCAAGCCTATGAAGCTTAAAATCATTAATATTTCTGCAATTATTTCCTAACTTCTTACACATATAGCTCAACGCAGATACTTTTCTCCCAACACATAAAACAAAATGGCGGAAGTATTGAAGCCCGTAACATGAAGTTTTATTATGTTTTTAAAGCTTTGGAGCTCAGAAAAAAACTATTTATAAATGATCTGATAAATATTCAACCTTTCAAAATTAAGATGTTCCTTTTTGGTTAAAATTAACTCCCCCTTTCTTTTTTCTGCCATTTCCCGCCTAACTCCTATCCATCCCTAATTTTCTTTGTCCATAGTCAGAAAAAAAAATTCTTATTGTCCCATTTGAAACGTTTTATTGAAATATAATTTTTATATTTTCCTTGCATTTTCATTAAGCTATATTAAATTTACCTCCCATACAAAGTGATATTTTTATAATACTTACATTAAGTAATTCCACAAAAATTAAAAAATTCTTTTTGATATTAATTTTTCCCTTTCTCCCTCCCCTTACATCCCTAATTTGTATTATTGACAGTCTTACATTTGTTGGCTTGATAATAATTAAAGATCATATTTTAGTTGTTGATTTCAACAGTCACTTTTGCTATTGTCAACAACAATATAACAGTTTAAATGTTTAACAAAGTTATAGATTCTAAACAATCTCATGGAATAAACAATGGATTCCAGTTCTGTTGTTTTCTGCTAAAATTCATTCACTGTTTTGCAACCAAACGTTGTGCGACTGTTTTTGCTGAGTTATAATGCTTAGTGCGCTTTTCGAGAACTTCAATGAGGCTTCGGCCATCATTGTGTTCCTCGTCTTAATGACGATTTGGGAAATACTAGAATATTTCCTTACCCCCAATTTGCCATCTATTGGGGATGTAGATTCAAATCCAGTTTTGGATCTTGATACAGATGTATCATCTGACCCGCCTGTACCCCGAGTTGCTGTAGTGCGCTCGTTTGTCGTTTATAAGATCTGCCGAGCTCTGGAGCTACCTGTTGAATTGGCTCCAATTCAAGTCCAAAAGGCTGAGACTCCGATTGTAAAATCTGTCATGGTTTACGAAATGTGCTGTGCGTTAAAGTTGCCAGCACGACTGGCTCCTATTGGAGTGCCAGTTGTGGAGTCATTTGCAGTTTACCAACTTTGCATGGCCTTGGACTTGCCGGCTGAATACCGGCAGCGGCAGAATGCAGTTTAAGATCAGAACTGTAGTATCGATGCTGTCTTAAAATCAGGACTGTCATCGGATGTTGAAGGGAGGGTTGGCGGGCGGGAAACGAGAGTAGCACACCTCCACGTGGTGTTCTCTGGGCAACGGGGCAGTTCATTGGAACTGCAACGGCTAAGATGCTACTCAAATTTGAAAACATAAATAAAGAATTTATTGAAACATAAATAAAGAATTTATTATGTTTCTTTATTTATTATGTCAGACTAAATAATAAATAAAGAATTTATTATTTAGTCTGACAAAGTTTACACTCTTATTTTTATTATTATATTTGTCATTAGTCATTTCATTACTATTATCTTGTTTGGTGTAAAAATTCATATATAGTTGGCACACTATTATATTGTCAACAGATGCCAAGATTCCAATTAACATTAGTTAGTCTAGCTATTGAAATTTAGTGCCAATTTATTGAAAGAAGGCTTACTATTCCTTGGTATGAAATCTGAGGACCAATCCTTTTTGCTTAAAAACATTATATTTGACAAAAAAAAATTCAGAATTTGAAAATTATTGATTTTTTTAGAAAAGAATTTATACAAGATTTACAAACTCAAAAAATAACAAAAAAATTCTAAAACAAAACCTTTAAAAAATTATGAAGTAAAAATAGATTTCTGAACAAGCTTAGTATCATTTATAATATTCAAATGTTGAACTGAAATTTAACATTAATTTTGAAACCTCAAAATTAATGTTAATTTTTGAGTGAATGCTGAAGAAAAGCGATTTGCATTATATGCTCTTCTCTCTAGGCAATAGAATTCATCAGTTGTTCAAGTTTCTATCAGTTTCCATAATACAATAGAGTTCTTTAAATATTTGGAACTTGCAATCATTTGTTTTCAGTTTCTTTTCAAAATAGTCTTCTTTAAAACATAATATTTGGTAAATCGTCATTAGGAGTTTTAGTGTACTGGAAAAAATATTCGTTGTTACGTCCAATTTTGATATCAGATATAAGTAAATGAATATAATCCATTCAAAGACGATTTTCTGATATTATCCTTATGTTATCATTGAATTTATTATATTTCCAATGAATATTTATTTGGAAATATAACAGTGAATCTAGAAGCAAATTTAAATAAAAATGGTTAAATTTTCTTATGAGTTTATTTATGTAAACATGCACTTTGTTTGAATTTGGTTGTGAGTATAACGCCGTATACCACTTTCTTTAGCTCTATAATATTAATAATTTTTAAACCAAAAAAAAAAAGGCTGAAATACGATTTCAGAATGTCAATGTACACAAATGAAAACTGTAGCTCATAAAATTGTGAGAAATTCAATATTTTTTCAGTATCTCGTCAAAAAAAAAACCTTTTATAATTGTTAAAATAAAAATCTTACACTTCTGATTTTCGATTTTCTTTTTACCGGTTTGAAATGAAAGCGTTTTGTGACTCCAAAGCAAATTTGGGTTTTTCACTATCGTTTAGCCCATGGCTCTTACGGAAGAGACTGTTTTCAAGGGTGATCGGCGTTGTTGATATTTTCTTGTGCTCTTCAAAATATGGCTATAAAATGAAAAATGATGGATAATTTCTGTTGAATGTGATAATCAAGTGTAGCTGAAACCCTAGAGTAACAGGTTTTTGAATTTTATTCCAAAATTCTTTAGCATCTTAGAAGTTTTTGACTTTCTGAAGTGTAGTTGTGGCAGAAACGCCCACTTGTTTGGGTAGCCATTTTGTTGTTTGTTTACTATTTTAGAAACTGCTATCGATATCTGCGTTCAATGCATGAACTATTTGCAGGACTCGGATATTTTCCTTCTGTATCGAAAGATTTCTTTACTGTGCAGACTCTTATTTTGTGATTTTTTACCAATTTTAATTCCAATTTATGGAAAGTGTCCATAAATGTGTTGAATATTAGTTGACAACAAAATTATTTGGAAAATATCAGATCTCTTTAGTGCATCTAATTAGAAGAAATTCTTGTTACACTTTAGATGGTTTTTTAGTGCAAAAAAAAATATTGGGATTTTATTTGGACAGTTTTTTTTTTAACATTCTTTTCTAATAATTCAAATTTAAAATTGGGAAAGCTTTCCAAACATTTCGTTAAAAGCTTGCTTAAGCTTTACTCTCTTTTGCACTAGAAATTTAGACTTTGTGGGAAAAAAGGGAATCAGACATAAACAAGACGGATAGGGAACACTTTGCTGATGATAGCGATATTCTAACTGATGATGAGAATTTATTTTACTCGCCAAAAGGAGTGGGAATGATAATCCCCGATACACCAACTCCAATTAAAGGATTGACATATAAAGACTTTAAAAAATCATCGGATTCTGATTCAAATGAGATAATTGAACCGTCAATGCAGACGGACAGCAAAATACAAATGGCCACAAAACGGAAAAAGAAAAATGTAAAAATGAAAACAGGGGAAAATCACCCTAAAGATAAAAGACAGTGCATTCCTCGTAAAGGCAAAGAGAAAGAAAGAAATGATGGTATTGCAAATGCTAAAAAGGCAAAGAATGTGGATGCAAGTGAAAACGAAAAACCAGAGGAAAATATAGCAACCCTTTGGACCATTGGGAATATTGGAAACATTTGAAAATATTATCAGTAAATATAGGATTGAAGGTAACGCGGTTGAAGAATTGAGAGACTTATTTTTGAATGTTTTGTCAAATTCTTCAGCAACCAAAATGAATTCAACAGATGATAATCATGGACCAACATTCGCAAATGTGGTGAAAAATCTTAACAGTGATGGCATAGTGGAAAAAAAAGTTCCATTAAAACCAGGTTTAACCTTTATTAGAAGGATCCAAGCCTCTAAAAAGCTGTTGGGTGAAGAAAGGAATCAAATTCAACAAAAAATAATTAACGCGAATGAAAACGATAATAAAACAACACCATTGCTAAGACCTAAAGCAAACCTGCCTACACTGGTGGTTAGACCAATTGCAGAAACAATAGACTCATCGATTAAAATGAGAAAAACATTAGAAGCGAATATCAGCCCAAAGGGGATGGAAATTAAAATTATGGGTTTGAAGCCAGCAATGGGAAATGGAGTTCTGATTCAAGTTGAAACACCGGAAATGGTAACAAAGTTAAAAGATGCTATTAACAGTCATACAAATTTGCAAAATGTATGCAAGGCTACTCCACAGATAATAATCCTCAAATCATTATATATGATGTGGAAAAGAGTGAGAGACCCAGGGAGGAGGAGGAATTGGATTTTCTCAATCAAATCAAGCTAAGCAATGACATAGTAGGGAATATGCGAGTTCTATTTAGGAAAAAAGGAAGAGGCAGCTCGTCTCACTGGGTTATAAGTTTGGATCCGAAAGCGTTCCGAATAATTAAAGGTAAAGCAAGATTACAGTGTGGTTTCGGATCGTATAGATTTAGAGAATTTGTGTAACCCCTTAGATGTTTCAAATGTCTCAATTTTGGGCATGTTCGATCTAAATGTGTGCAAAAAGAAGATAGCTGCTCCAAGTGCTTGGAAATGCATAACTATAAAAATTGCACAAAGGAAAATCCAGAATGCAGAAACTGTAAAGAATATCGCAAAAGAACAAAAATTATGATTCGAACGGATCATATTGCAACATCGGAGCATTGCCCTGTATTTATCAGGGAGAGAGATCAGTTGATTAAACAGACGAATAATGAATAATAAGCCTTTCAATGATAATTCTTGGCGTGTTATTCAACATAATATAGGTCGGGGTAAATATGTGACAAAGGAACTCCCAAATTTGTTTGGGGACAATATTCCAGATGTTTACTTGTTACAAGAACCATATACAATGAAAGGAAAAATAATAGGACTTCCCCTAGGATGGAGAATAATTTCTCACCCTTACGGGAAGGCGATTATAGCAGTAAGAAACCAAGATATTTCTGTTTTGACAAGATTTACTAGCGAAAACATAGTAGTAGCCAATTTATCAGTGGGAAATAATGAAATTACTATGGTATCGGCATACTTCCCACCGACTCACAATAAAGAAGAAATCTGCAAAGAACTTGGAAATCTGTTTGAACAGCTGGGGACATCATCCATACTTATTGGCGGAGATTTCAATCTTCATAGTCGTCTGTGGGGAAATGAAATTCCCGATCATAGACCACAAGATGAAGCCGGCTCGTTTATAGAATTCATTTTTAAGAAGAACCTTGTTATTTGGAATGATCCAAACTCATTGCCAACGTTTCAATCTGCACGTGGAAGAAGCTGGATTGATGTCACCTTATCAACTAAAGACCTGCATGACAAAGTAATGGGCTGGAAGGTAATCCAAAGTACTCTGAGTGACCATGGCTTTTTGGATTTTCAAATTAATATGGGTGGCAAAGTTGTTTCAGCAGAAAGATTTAAATTAAGCAAGTGGAAAATTCGAAAAATTAGTTTTCAAGTGGCTGAAAAATATGCTGATATAAGAGAAGCAATGCAAAGGATAAAAACTAAAAACGATTTAGAAGTATGGGTAGTAGAATTTACAGAATTCATTCAAGGAATTAGCCAAAGATCGAACAGTAAAGAGACAAATCATCTCAGGGTCTCCTAATGGGACACTGAACTGAAGAAACAAAGAAAACTGACAAGAGCCTTGCGGCATACATACCAACGATGTAAAAAAACAGAAGAGAGAATGAAGAGAAGAGAAATTTATAAAAAGAATGAATCCATATACAGAGGGATGTTAAGAAAGAAAAGTATTGAATGCTTTGAAAAGTTATGTAGCGAAATAACGAGAATGAACCCTTTTGAGCTACCTTATAAATTAGCGGCAGATAAAATGAAAAGGAAAACAGTTTTGCACGGTGTCAAAAAACAGGATGGTACAAAAACCAAAAATACAAAAGAAACTATTGAAACTATTGTGAGATGCCTTTTCAAAGAGGAACAATCCCAACAAGAAAGTAAAAAGCAGAAGAAAATGAGGAAAAGTATTGACTTATATAAAACAAAAGAAAAAGATAAAATATTCACAATAAATGAAATAAGAGCAACGATTAATAAAATGGCCAAAAAGAAAACACCTGGATTAGACAACATCCCAATGGAGATGCTTGCTGAAATTAACAGAAAGAATCCATTCATACTTTTAGAGTTATACAACAAGTACCTAGAATTAGGTGCGTTCCCTAATCAGTGGAAGGTAGCAAAACTGATTTTAATTCCTAAATCTAATAGAGACTTTGAGGATCCTAAATCCTACAGACCAATTTGTTTGCTAACAACAGCAAGTAAAATCTTGGATAAACTGATAACTCAAAGAGTACAGCACTTATTAACGGCACAAAATAGACTGCATCATGATCAACATGGTTTTAGATATAACCACTCTTGTGAAACAGCCCAAAATGCACTATGGAGTAAAATAAAAGATTCGATGAATCAAAAACTAAAAACAACAGTTATATCTTTGGATGTAGCTGGAGAATTTGATTCCGTATGGAGGAAAAGCATTTTATATGCCCTTATAAAAATGAATTGCCCGAGCAATCTCTTTGAATTGATTAAAGATTACTTAAATGAAAGGAAATGTATTTACAAAGATGGAGAGAATAATTGGCAATTTATAATGGATAGAGGAGTGCCACAGGGCTCGTGCAGTGGACCGTTATTCTGGAACTTGGTTATGAATTCTGCCTTTAAAATCAATCTTCCAGTGAACTGCTTTATGCAGGCGTATGCCGATGATGTGCTACTAATAATCTCGGGAAGAACAAAAGATGAACTGGAAATTAAAGGAAAACAAATAATTCATAGGCTAGTAAAATGGGGAAAAATTCATAAACTTGAGTTTAATGAAACGAAAACAATTCAAATGCCTATTACATTTGGAGAACGTTTAAAAGTAAGAGATCCGCCTAACATAAAAATGGGCAATAACAATATAAATGTGTCAAATCAAATTAAATACTTGGTAGTTACATGGGACAGTAAATTGACATTTACGTCACATTTTAATAAGGTCAAGAAAAAAGTGGATGTATTAACATATAAACTAGTGACAGTTGCGGATAAATTTTATGGAAAAAGGAAATACCATCTAAGAAGAATCTACACTGGGGCCATTGAGCCATTTGTTCTTTTCGGGCACGGAGCATGGGTACATAGGCTAAATCTAAAGAAAATCAGAGAAACATTAAATTCAATCCAACGGCGCCCTCTCATCATTATGTCTGGGGCTTATAGAACCATTTCTACAGAAGCCCTTCAAGTGATAACGGAAAATTTGCCAATGGACCTCAGAGCAACGGAAATTTTCACTAAATTTCAAATAAGAACTTCTAGTAATAAAGTTAAAATAGGAAACAAATGCTTCAGCTAAAAAGATTATGAGATGTATTTTGACAAATTCGAACAACATCCTGCAGAATGGTTTATTCACGGTTTTCAAATTAAAATCCCAGATATGGATGGAATAGAAATTTTTACAGATGGTTCAAAAGATGAAAATAAAGTAGGAGCTGCAATAGTAGTATACTACTATGGGAAAGAGATCGATAAAAGTCTTGTGAAACTATCGAACCATGCCACAACTTTCCAGGCAGAAGTGCAAGCGTTAAAGATGGCCATTGAATATTGTGAAAGGGTGGAGGACGGACAGAAGTGCTCAATTTTTTCAGATTCTCTCTCAGTCCTACAAGCCATACAGTCATCTCACAATTGTAATAAGGAAATATGGACGGTAAAAGAAAAGATAAAAAGTGTAAAAACTAACAAGTGGATAGAGTTGAATTGGGCTAAGGCCCATATTGGGATATATGGTAATGAAAAGGCGGATCAATATGCAAAGTTGGCGGCACAGAAAGAGGGTATTGATATGGTTGTCCCCAAATCAAATGGTGTCTTAAAATGGGAATTAATAGAAGAAATAAAGCTGCAGTGGTTTGACAGATGGTATATGTCCAAAAACGGAAGAGTAACTTTCGATTTTATTCCTAATCCAGAAATAAAAATAAGAAGATACCATCCACTGATAATTCAAATTATATCAGGACATGGGAGATTTCCTGCATATTTCCAAAGATTTGGAAGAATGCAGGACAATAAATGCATTTGTGGAGGAATCGGTACTGTTTACCACTATTTAAAGGAATGTATTGAAATCTCGGAGTTAAGAAAAAATCTGAAAATTATAAATGATGACTTAAGTACAGTACTGATGGTACCAGGTAATCTTAAAACTCTGAAGGACATGATGTCAAAAATTGTCAGTTTTTTACCAACTATTTGAGAGTTTGTAGATAAGGAAGAAGGACAGTAATTGACCACTTTGTGGGCAATTACCTCGAGGAGAATGTCAGTTTGACAAATCGGTCAATGCAAGGATGGACAATGCTCAAGATAGCAGTCGGCCACAACAAATCCTGTCGATACTGCTACGTTCAGTGGTGGCGGGGTGGTCGGCTGTACGCAAGAAGAAGAAGGCTCTTACGGAAATCACCCCTACTGAGATAAGTGCGTATGTATCTCTCTACGTTGGCTTTCTACAGACTATACTGTCAAACTTAGAATTAGTTACCAAACTTGGACCAAAATAAGAGAAAATACTTATTGCTCAAACATCAATTTGATATCATTTAAAAATTTTTAAAAAATATCGTTTTAATGATACCATTTGAATAATCGTGAAATTTTTTTCTGATTTTCAATATTTTTTAAAAATTATTTGTGTGCCTGATTTTCTACAACAGATTATATTTTTCACATGAAATTCCAACTGATTTTTATTATTTATCAAATATTTAATCGCAAAAGTTTAATCCATTAATGAAAGCAAAAAAGAGATCTGTTTCATATCTGTGAAGTTTACAAAACGAATAAAAATTGAATTTGCAAAATCAAGAAAGTTCGAAGAGAGATGAACCGGGCAATTACGTTTCTAACAACGTTATGTGTCCTGAGCCTGATATCCATTTTCCCTTAGGAATGCTCTTGTACATAATGAATTAAAAAAAATAAGATGCACTATAAAAACAACATGGTTTTAATGTTTGACAGTTTGACCGAAGAATGGACATGAAATTATGTCTAAGTGATTTAAATGAAATTAAATATAGCCTTTATTCTTGATGAACATGCTGGTCACCAATACGGATAACATAAGAGTAAAATACAATTCAAATCATACACACAATGTGGCGTTTTTATTTCTCCAGTAGAATTTTTGCTATTCGAGCAGTTATTCGTTCACCAAAAAAAGAAATATTATGAAAATATAGTCATTAACTAAACAGTTCCTTAACCCATAAAAAAATAATAAAAAAAGGTTTCAAATATTTGCAATAAACAGACAACCGATACATATTTTCTTAATTCATTAACATTTTAATTTATATTATATTTAAGGATGCTCTTATTAGTCAGAGAATGGAGGTTGTAAAGGCTCAGCTCAATCACCCTGAAACCCTGGTAACCACTGTGACGTCCCTTTATCCCACACTCGATAATTAACATTTCTGGTCAGCTGTATATCATCAAGGTGTAAAACTCCCACATTGTTAAGTGCCTCTAGATTACCAGATGGGGGGACCTCCTTTTATGTATGGTCATCTGGCCAATGAGTGTGAGTCGAGATAAGAAACCACACGTGCGTTTCCCAGGGAAACAAATCGTGTCTTCGAAAGGGGAGAGTGTCAAACTTCATTTTCCCATTTTGGAAGGTGGATCATCAACGGACATTCTCACGTTCGACCGGAGACCATTCAGGTTTGTTGATTGGGTATCAGGGAGCCCAAGTGTACCAATGTGGACATGAGAGGTGCAGTCTGAGAGAAAAATAAAATGCGTGATTTTTCGAAAGAAAAAAGAAAAGAGAGGAGGAAAGGTCAGAGAAGCTTCGTGTGAATCGGACTTCTGAGTAAAATTCTACACGAAGGAAATTCGGTGGATTCCGAGAGCTACCCCTGTAGTAGCCTGAGACACCAATAGCCTGTTAGCTGTTCTTGTGAAGGTGTTTTCTCCGAATTTGTTCTAGGAACTATTCTTGTTTAATTTTCGTGCTGGAAATAGCATCATTCATTTAACCTAGATGAGAAAGAGTTGTTTTTATGTAAATAAGGATGTAAATAAAGAAAATTGTCTATAAACGCTACCCTTTATTCGATCGGACAGTATCAAGACATTAGAAGGTATATTATCTGGATATGAGATAAATGAAAATCGGATCTCCAAATTGTGAGATTATATGCATCTGCAAGTAATTTCTAGGGTGACAAATCTATCAATATTACATACTAACAGCCTTTGACGGTCAGTATGTAATATTTTGCTGGGATAAATTTCAGTTAAAAATTTCAAATGAATTCTTCCTGAAACATGATCCTAATAATTTCCTCACAAAATATTTACAATTTCAAATTTCCATAGGCATGTAATTCATACTATTTTAGTAATTTTACATCATTCTGCCTTGTAATATACATTTCCCTAACTTTCTGCTTGTATCTTTCTACATCTACTTTACCCTTCCCTGGGAGAATTTCAGATGCAAGGATGAGAAGCGTACAGTAAAAGCGTGGGGTGGACTACCCTTATCGATGAACTGAGATTCCTTCTGCAGGTCCTTTGATGGCCCTTAGGACTCAATCATAGTTTCCGCCCATGCTGTCGCTACGTTTCAATCATTCAATTTAATCCCTGTGCCTTCGAGCGATTTAAAATAGCCGCTTATGGTTATACATCTAATTACATCCAAGGAATCTGCAGCAGTGTTTATAAACGGCCCATTTGAAAAATTACCGCTACTTGATTCTGAAGTTAAGCTTGACTATTTATATTATTATGATATAATTATTTAAAATCTATATTCATTCAGGGAAAATTCAGGAATATCATAGAAGTTGCCATTTCCTTCGATGTAAGATATTCTTATGAGATGGAAAATAAGTCTATAATTTTTGAGGGCATAATTATGCTTTGAAAGGCTCTGCAAACAATCCCTTTGTGTTCAAGTTTATTTATTAACTATCTACTCTCAAAAACATGTGAATATACTGGGATAAAATTTCATTATTATTCCAGTATATTCACAATTAGACAGAAATTCTCAGAAAATTGGGATAATGGGTTATACCTGTTCTGATCATAGAAACGAACTGATTTGAAAAGAATATATTTATAATGATAAGAAATTATGAACCTTTATTTATTATTATCTTTATTTTCCCACGCATTTTCAAGTACCCCAAAAAACTATTTTCTTAATGTTCGTCAATAAAAGGTATTATATTTCTTGAAATATTATATAATTTCTTTAATATCTTCGCTATAGAATAATTTATAATAATTTTATACACAATTTTGTCGAGACAAGTCGAGAAATGAACCCGTATATAAACAGAAATGTCTGAATATTATGAGATACGAGAAAAAAGTATATAATTCTCAAAATTTTGCTTTAAAATCCCTGAAGAATTATTAAAGATTCATCACGCCTGTAAAAAGATATACATGAAGAGCAAAACTTAGATACTGGATACTTGATCTTCTCATGTTTCAGATATTTTCTGCTATCCAGCATCATATATCTTCAGGCCACAACCCCCACCATTTTCAAATTGGCATTTTTCACTAATGTTGGAGGGATAAATGCATTTTCTCTATTCTCTCCAAATATGTATATGTCCATAATTGTTAATCAGAGAAAAATTAGTTTTAATTAGTGAAGAAACTCTCACCTCTATTGCTGGTCTTTGGAGTTTCTAGTACACCTGGAAACTCGTAACTTAAGAACAGACTTTAATGGCACACATCATTCTGAGTGTCTTGAAAACAAATTACCTCTCTTTATATGCTTTCTTTTGTGTGGGGCAAAGTAAAATACAATATATGCTTCCCAGCAGTGTGTTGTATGTATTTTGTGATTTCCTTCGGTTTCTCTCGCCTGTCTCTTATCAAAGGACAAGATGCCTATGGTACTACATCACTTTAATTCGTGGATAATTTAATATGGAAAATTGTATGAGCAGCATAGTAGCTTCAAGCTCGAGACATAATAAGTTATTCTTCAGGAAATGCTAAACACATTTCATTTCATAATTCACTGATTCAATTTCGTTTAAAAAGAATGCAAATATCATCTGCAGAATTGCCCATTGCAGTAATAGGTAAGGGAGAAAAGTTTTCTTCAAACCTGTAAAAACCCGAAAATAGAAATCTAGTAAATATTAAACATACAAGACCCTTATGTTGTGGCCATCATTAGACTGGATATGATGTTTTTTAACAGCTAAATTCAAATATATAAGGGGAAATAAGATGCAGTTTATAGAGATTATTAATTGAAATATCAAAAAATATTTTTTCCTGAAAAAATAATTAATTATAATTGAAAAATTTTGTCTTAATGAGTAGCATTGTAGACAATCAAAATTAAATCTGATTTTAAGAGATAATTACTTTTCGATATATTTCGAGAATTCTAGATAACACGAGGACTTTCTGTTCCGGTAAGATTCTTAAGAAGTTAATGTGATCAACGGAACAATACTGGTGCTCAAACGAAATCTGATTCAATACTCGAAAACTTGTTCCCTTCTTGAATTTGGAGGTCTCAGTACCTGGAAGATATGTGAAGGTTAAGCACTCTTTATTTTCAAGGTTTCAGTAATATCTTCTTTTGCTAAATTATGGCTGCTATTGAAAAAAAAGACTCAATCTTCTACAAAGTAACGTATTGAAAGCGTTTGCCGAATTCTCCATCAAGAATGACACATGGTTGAGTCTTTGAACCAAGAGTGCTTCTGATAAGAAAGCTAATACATGCGTATGAAACAAAAATCTTTGGAATCTCTGATTAGTACTTAGGAGGAAGTGTATGAATTGAAAAACTCTACTAGAAATGCGTCATTATGAGGTACAAAAAAATAGAAATGAAGTATTAGAATGCATCTGAAAATTGAGAACAGTTCAAATAAACATTTTATATATGCATATATTATCTTTTTTTTTTGTTTTGTTTCTTGAGAGTAAATTAACTCTCATGTTTAAAAAAGCATCTTTATAATTTAAATATATATATATACCCTTTGATGATCATATAAATACAAGAAAATCAGTTTTCAAAAATTTTCGTAACATAGTTATCTCAAGAAATACAGTTTTTCTTTAATGAAAATGTTTCTTCTGTTGGATGCTGCATAGATTTCTTCATAGAATTTCTTATTCATAAGTAACATTAAACATTCTGAATTTTAATTAATTTAAAAGATTAATTAATTAAAAGTTAGAAACCAAACGATGAATTAGCAGCGCCATTTGAAAACGACGTCACTTTATAGAAACGACGAACACTTACCGTTTATTAATTTTCTTATGCTAAGAATTCCATAAAATAATATAAATTACAATTACATTCAATATTATGAATTTTTAAAAATTAGGGACTAGTTTTGTTTTTAAAAACAGAAGCAGCAATTATTACAAATCAGTATGTTTTGAATACAATTCTCAATTCGTTAGCATTCAAAAACTTCTTTCATTTACACAAACATTTTATCTTCTATTTAAAATATTTGAGTTATTAATTGCTGATAGAATACTAATGTGCATCGAATTTTATATTCATTTCTTAACACATAATATCATTCTCGAAAATAAAGAGCATGTATAAAGAGGAATTTCTCAGCTTATCCTAATGTCTCTTTGATGAAGAGGAACGAATCCATTCTCAGTTCAAATGAGAAAGCAAACAAGATCATCATTTAGTATAGAAGAATATTGTTCAGGGTCTTGGCGCATTATTTTGGAATAACCCCTGTACTCTAACAGATGGATGTGAAAATTTTGAAATTTGAGAAATTACTTGTATTTGTAAAACTTGGGGTTAGGGGTTGGAATTTAAATATAAATCATTGCAGATATTTCCGACATTCATCATTTATATGTTAATTAATTTTACTAGCTTTCAATTACAAATGCAAGGAAATTTAAGTATTTTGCGATCCTAGACAGATTATCAAGACCTTTTTTGATAAACAGGTAAATTTAATTTCACATTTCATCTCATTTTTGACATACTGATATTTCATTATACAATAATTTTTTTTATCTTATTAACTTTATGAAAATACATTTTTTTATTTATCCTTTGTGACTCCAGACTGCCTGGCATTCTCTTTTATGTTTCACATTGTGTTTATAAATAACCTAATCACAAAGTTAATGCAATGAAACATACAAGAATCTGATCAATTACATTTAATAAAATATTTATATTACTTTAATGTTTTATAATTCATAGAATATTTACAAATTTATTTATTTGGCAACTAGTAAAAACAAGTCGTTCGATTGAGGGGCCTTTCTCATCCTGTTCACCCTAAGCTGTTGTTTAGTTGGAAATCTGTAACGGAGTACAAAAGTGGAATGCAACCAAATGTTATAAGGGTCTTGTCGAAAGAATCAATGGTAATTGTGCAATTCATTTTCATTATCTAATCTATTCTACTTTCACACATGATAATCTTTATAGATTGGCATTATATCTGTAATTTATAACAGCCTTGATTTAAAATTTTCCAAAACAATTTATAAGGCAAATCGTTAGATCTGAAGCAACCAATCTTCGCAGATACTTGATACATTGACGTTAGCAACTTATTAAGAAAAGAATTTTCAAATTATTAATTCAATTTTTAATTAGAAATAAATTGAAGAGAATTTACCTAATGAATTTAGAGATTATTCTATGTCGCCCTAGTGCCATTTATTCAACTGCCGCTGATTTAAGATCGTAGAATCGAAGATCTGACCTCACCCAGAAGGAACTGTGTACGCAGATCTAGTGCAGTTTTGTAACATGCTCTTTTAAAGATATGGAGAAATCAGCAGGGATAATCTTCCTTTAACTTTTTTGCATACTTTCCAATAAAACTCTTACTCCCCCAGAAAGGCATAAAATTGTGGATTTTGAGTTTAGACACACTTTATATCCCAACAGAAAACAATAGTTAAGAAATAGAGAATTTTATCGAGAATTCAGCAGTTTCGCTTAATTTAGAGTACTGTTGTGTATTTTAAAGATTCTTTTTCCCATCGATTGAAAACGAAATTTCACAGAAAAATACAACTGAAGTCACAAAATCACATGCCAGTATTACAAGCCATTATGAATTATTGCTTTTGCATATATGATATATTATCAACCATTTGAACGTTTTTGTTCAAAATTTGATGTATCTACATTTTACATGCTAAACTCAAGTACCAAAATTTGTCTGATTAATTCTTTGCGTTTTGTTTTTATCTAGTTCACTTGCAGTCAAACAATTAGACAGACGTTTGGTTGTTATATGAATGGATTTCGTTGTAAATTTGATACATCTACGAATTTAGTTTAAAATCACTACTGCCAAATTTCATTCGCCTAGTTTTCAACATTTTCCAATACTGTTCACGGATAGAATGCTGAAATGGGTTTTTTTACGTAAGGCAGACATAATGCCAAAGTGAAGATATTAAATAGTTATCATAATCTTCACTGTAGAATAATTTATTCCCAATTCTGTAGAAGAAAAGTGTTGAGTGCCATTTTATAAAAATAGAAACGACTAATTTTATAAGATATGAGGAATGAATTTCTAAGATTTATAAACGCAGTTTAAAATGAATAGAGATTACTAGTTCAAGTTAATGGTAAAATGCATAGCTTTCAAGTAGAACGTTCGATATCCTATTCAATTTATTTTTTTCTTTAATATTTAAACTGTTCAAAATATTTCAATAAGGGATGAGATTAAACTTTAGAATGTGATAGATATACTTTTGTATAACTCTCGGAAATCTCAAACTATTATTAAAGACCAAAATAAATTTTGATTTATTCAAATTGAGTCTGTTATATTCAGTTGATCATCGCGAACTCTTTCAATGCATCAAGTTACGATTAATGAATTTTCATTAATCGTAAGCTTTAATAACTCATTCATTCTGTAATCTGCAAACACATTCGATCAAAAATAATATTTACAAATAAGAAATGATTCTGAATAAAGAGTACTTCCTCCATATTCACAACTTCCATTTCTGATTTTAAAAAATTAAAATAATTATGTTCAAACTCCAATTTCAGCATTACGTTTGTCTATTACCTCTATATCGGTTCATTTGTTTTCTTCAGATAATAAATTATTCCAAATTAATAAAAAATATAGGAATTTATTACATTAAAGGCCTGTTGCTAAATGCATCCTGTCCAAATTATTCCAAGATGCATATTCCTCCGGATGATATCTAAAAACAAAAATTCTTATTTTTAACCGTTATATTCTAAGACACAAGAAATGTATATGCTGTCCGTAGTGGCCAAATAGCAAGGTCTGGACCTCGGGAGAGGTGGACGCTAACTAATTCCGCTTGTGCTAAATTATTGGGGCCAGTTCTGAAAGGGGTCGCTAATCGACTCACCGTCTCCATGGTTCAAAATTACAATTCTTACCCTAAAATAGCCTTAATGTGGTAATAGCCCAGTAGCCGAAATGTAGCCTTCAAAAGGGATGCTAATATAACTGAACTAGGAAATGCTTCTGATATGAATTTACATATCAATATTGCATTTATTTTAACATTGCGAAGTATATTTTTGATATTTTTCAGAAATTTTTATGGAAATTTATATAGAAATATAAATTTCTGTAAGTATATTTCTGAACACTTTTACTTTATAAAAGCTGATTATATACTGTGTCTAGAGATATTTTGAAAATTAGAATGAAATACTGTCTGGAAAAAGGAAATTAAAAAATTTGAAAAGTTATTTCAGTCATTGTTTATTAATATTTATCTAATCATTTCCTAACTTGTTACATTTATTACAAACCACATATATTTTATTATCAACACATAAAATAAAAGGTAGAAAATGTTATTTCCAAATGTAACATGAGCATCGATTCAATTTCTTAAGATTTTGATCACAGGAATAAAGCTGCTTAGAAATGATTTGAAAATTATTAAACCTTCCAAAATACGAATGCTTTATTTTTTGGTAAAATACCAGCTTCCCCTTTCTTTTTACTGCCATTCCCCAGCTCTGCCAACCTCCTAGCTATCCCTTACTTTCTTCATCAGTGTAAAGGATAGAAAACAATATTGTTTCATTTGAAACGCCAAATCAAAATATTATTTTTAAATCTCGTACACTTTTTCATTAAGTTATTTTAAATTTACTCCCATAAAAAGGCACATTATTTCTAATACATTTAAAAATTCTACAAATATTTAAGAATTATTTTAGGTATTAATTCCCCCAATTTTAGCCTCCCCTTACTTTCCAAATCTGTATTATTTACAATTATTCTTTTTTTGGCTTTGTAATAATTATTGGTCATTCTTCACTTGTTAATACATACAAAATATTTCAACAGTGACTTTTATCATTGTTGTCAACAGTAATGTAACAGCTTAAATGTTTAACAAAGTTATAAATTCTAAACAATCTAACAGAATAAACAATGGATTCTTATTCTGTTGCTTTCTGTAAAAATTCATTCACTGTTTTGAAACCAAACGTTGTGCGACTGTTTTTGCTGAGTTATAATGCTTAGTGCGCTTTTCGAGAACTTCAATGAGGCTTCGGCCATCATTGTGTTCCTCGTCTTAATGACGATTTGGGAAATACTAGAATATTTCCTTACCCCCAATTTGGCATCTATTGGGGATGTAGATTCAAATCCAGTTTTGGATCTTGATACAGATGTACCATCTGACCCGCCTGTACCCCGAGTTGCTGTAGTGCGCTCGTTTGTCGTTTATAAGATCTGCCGAGCTCTGGAGCTACCTGTTGAATTGGCTCCAATTCAAGTCCAAAAGGCTGAGACTCCGATTGTAAAATCTGTCATGGTTTACGAAATGTGCTGTGCGTTAAAGTTGCCAGCACGACTGGCTCCTATTGGAGTGCCAGTTGTGGAGTCATTTGCAGTTTACCAACTTTGCATGGCCTTGGACTTGCCGGCTGAATACCGGCAGCGGCAGAATGCAGTTTAAGATCAGAACTGTAGTATCGATGCTGTCTTAAAATCAGGACTGTCATCGGATGTTGAAGGGAGGGTTGGCGGGCGGGGAACGAGAGTAGCACACCTCCACGTGGTGTTCTCTGGGCAACGGGGCAGTTCATTGGAACTGCAACGGCTAAGATGCTACTCAAATTTGAAAACATAAATAAAGAATTTATTGAAACATAAATAAAGATTTTTTATTTAGTCTGACAAAGTGTACACTCTTATTTTTATTACTATAGTTTTCATTAGTCATTTCATTACTATTAAATCGTTTGGTGTAAAAATTCATATTTATTTGGCACACCCTTATATTGTCAATAGATGCCAAGATTACCAAGCATATTAGTGCTGTTGTGTTGTGACTTATGGCATTTTATAAGCCCGCTAAAGTTATCTGTCAGCGAATTATGCCACGTAAGCGTCTCTTGGTTTTTCACTAGTGCCAACTAGGGCCATGAGTAAAACTTAGGTACTTCATGCATTACATTCGCTTGCGCAGTCCCTTTTTACAGGGGTGCGCATTCACACACGTCACAGATAGAACTCAGAAGAACAACCATACCCGAATCGGAAGCTGAACCCGGGAAGCCCAGATCACGGGGAAACGCGCTACCCCTATGTCAGGATACCTGCATGCATATCAGTAAGAAATGTCATTAAAATTCAGTGCCTTTTAATTGAAAAAAAAGCATATTTTTCCTTGGCATGAAATCTCTAGACCAACGCTTTCTACTTCAAAAATTCTTATGTTTGATTTTAAAAAAATCAGAATAGGCAAATTATTTATGAAAATTATTGTTTCTTTTGAAAAAATGAACTTGACGGGATTTTCAAACACTCAGAAAAAACCAGAAAAGGTCTGAAACAAAAATTTAGGAAAACATTAGAAAAGGTTAATAGATTTTTGAATAAGCTTAATAGCATTTATAATACTACATGAATATTGAACTTCAAAGTTAATACTTTGAAACATCAAAATAAATTTTCATTTTCCAAAAGTAAAATTACAATGAAGACATGAGCTTTGACTAAACAGTTCGGTAACCTATAAATGAAAAATCCGTTTCAAATATTTGCAATTAGCAAAAAAGCGATATAGACTTTCTTAATTCTAAGGAATTTTAATTTATCTTACATTTAAAGATATTCTTACTAATTAGAGAACGAAGAAATATTGTTTGGATATGAATGAAAATGGAAATTGGAAATATGAATTGTAAGATTTTATGTATCAGTTTCTAGAGCGACATATCTATCAATATTACATACTAAACGTCTTTGACAGTTGGTTGGTTGGCTGAGATAAATGGTAGCTAAAAATTTCAGTTGAATTCTTTCTGCAACGTGATTTTAATAACTTCCTCATCAAAATATTTCCAATATCAAATTTTCATAGTCTTAAATAGACGTTTTAGACTTTTCATATATTCCCCTAATTTTCTATTTGTATCTTTATACTCCTAATTTATCCCCTTTCCGAGGACTTCAGATGTGAAAATGAGTAGCGTACAGAAACGGTTTGGGGCTTGATACCCTTACCGATGATGGAAGATACCTTCTACGAGAAGTGCCAGTGATGGCCCTTAGGACTCTATCATAATTCCAGCCTGTACTGTCGATTCATTCATTTAATCCGTGAGCTTTCGTGCAGATCGGACTAACTACTTACGGTTATACATCTAATTAAAACACTGGGATGAATAGTAAAGCTTAAAAATGGATCTATTAAAGAAAATTACCGCTACTTGATTCTGAAGTGAATCTTTAACATTTATATCATTATGATATAATTATTTAAAATTCAGATTCATTTAGACTAATTTTAGTAATATCGTAGAAGGTGATTGAAAATTTTCTGATGAGAATTAAAATAAGTCTATAATTTACATCATGCACAAGAAGGTTCTGTAAACAATCCCTTTGTATTCAAATTCATTTATTAACTATCGACTCTCAGAAGGAGTAACGTTCATTAATACTCCATATATTCATAATTAAATAGAAAACCTCGGATAATTGGGATAAAGGGGTATGCATATTCTGATCATAGAAACGAATTGATTGAATGAATAGATTTGTAATTTATTATTTTATATTTATTTATTATTACCTTTATTTTACCATGCATTTTCAAGTATCCAAAAATAATATTTTCTTAATGTTCCTCAATATAGATGATTCTAATTTTTAAATATAATATATGTGATGCTATTTTAATTCTAATTTCAATTTAATTAATTTCCAAGATTTTATCTTAATTTAGCCCATAGTAACTTCATTCTAAAATATTCTCTTATTTCGTGATCCAATTCCACTTTCTCTACGTAATTAATTCAGGAGAGCTTTGTAAAATTGCTGAATCGGCTAAAAGCCTAACTTTCCCATACTCCGCGTGAAGAGACAAAATACCGCTGACGAGACAAATTCTTTTTTAAAAGATCCCTGTGTTTCCCCTGCCCTCTAGCAAAAATTCCCTATCGAAATCTTAATAATATATTAGCACTGTAAAGAAATATTTTCCCTATCAAAATCTCAGGTTATATAAGACCAGGGAAAAAATGTTCAAGAGCTTTTTCCTCATTCCTTTCTGTGTCGTTCTGTGTACTTATCGCTTGTACATATGCCTGCTTCTTCAAAATGAAATAAAACGACGTCACAAAATCAAAAGTATCTTCACTGTCTTCAAACTGCAATCTGCTTCACATAAGATAATGCTTACATATATATATTCTCAAATATGTTTAATATCTTCACTTTAGAGTAATTTATAACGATTTTATTCCCAATTTTTCGAGAAAAGTCAAGGAACGAATCCTTATATAAATAGAAATAGCTGAATATTATGAGAGCAGAGAAAAGAAATATATAATATTCAAAATTTTATTTTAGAAGGAATTAGGACAATTGGTTCAATTTAATAGTAGAAAATTGAGATCCCATTTCAAGCAAAAGGTCCAATCACCATTTCAATTGATTTTTCCCCGACGCTTACGTGCACCTGTAAAATCCATTATGTGATAGAAAATTTTCGAACTCGAACTTCTATCGAACTCTCGGTAATCATGAACTATCATTAACCACTAAGACAAGTCTTGATTTATTCAAATTGATTCCCTTCAATGTTGTCATATTTATTTCACTACTATCAGTTTTCATCAATTAATGAAAGAAATGAATAATGAGTTTTCATTCTGGGACTTTCAAAATAAATTTCTTCCCATTTCAAGTGAAAAAAAAAATCCGCAGCTGGGTTTTAAAATAATTATCCTCAAAATTCACAGCTTTTCTTGCGATAGTTAAGAATTTATTGATAAAATAAATTCCATCTTGATTTATTTGTGAAAATTATAATACATTATTCCTATTGTTGGATTATTGTGTCTGACCTCCATCTGTTTTTATGTTCATCATTTTTTAAATAAAACTTTGAAAGAAAAAAAAAATCACCCGGACATTTTTTAGTGATAAATATTTCGAATATCACAGAGAGACATACAGAAAGGAAAAAAAAGAAAAGATTCTATGCGTCTTCAGCAAAGAATAATCACGCCCTTGTAATTTTTTTCTTTTACAATCTATTGCAAATTCCGTTTGAAAAAATGTCGGAGGGCATTTAAATGTTTTTAGAATGATTTGCGGGCCATTTAATTTATATTTAAGGTATAAGAACTGTTTTTTTTTTTAAATATTCGATATCACACTCTGCATTTTAATTTACTGCATCTTAAGGCTGCATCTCAATTTACATAATAGATAGCCTTTTCGTTAAATTTCACTTCATCTTTCACTATTTTCAAGAGTCCACAATCCTGGTGGATTTGCACTTAGAAAATGCTCTTTTCAGCTGACCAAAGGCACAATAGACCATTAGTGAAGTATTAATTTATCAGAAATATGCTGAAAAGATATGAAGACTGACACAGGTATTGTATATATTTCTTTAAAGAATGCAGGATATTCTTCATCAGGATACAGAGAACTTCGTCATTCTTCGAAGTGAAAATTTCTTTTGATAATACTTTGAGTTGATTTTCAGTACCCCCTAATAGGAGAACTCTATGACAATTATGACTGAAACTTCCTTTGCAATGACGGAATGCAGTTTGTATATATTTTTTTCATTGCTTTCGATAGTAAATAAACTTATTTTTGTTGCAGTTATTTTGTTGTAAACGCGTGCTTCATTAAGAGTCGCAATATATTTCCATTCATTATCTATTCTACCATGGTTGTACAAATAGTTCAGCTATAAGCCACGTATCTCGGCAAAAACTGATAACATTTTGTTTTAGGTTGATTCCTATAGGAAGACTACCTATTGCCATGGTTTTCATAACAAGAATTCAGGAAAATTTCTTCACTTCTTCACCGATCATGGTCTCTAGAACCTAAAACCATTTCTTCGTTCAAAAGTTTTATATATATATATATATATATATATATATATATATATATATATATATATATATATATATATATATATATATATATATATATATATATATATATATATATATATATATATATATATATATATATATATATATATAGTATATATAACTTTTTGCCCATGTTATCATGTATAACACTTTGCAATGTTATCACGTAAACAGGATAACTAGAGTAATTTTGTTTGGATTTTAACTGGCTCGGAATATATTGTTAAAAATGTAAAATTATCGGATGAGTTCGCAAATGGCCCGTCTAGTTCAAAGGGGATGATAATGGTGGAGGATTAAAATTTTCATTTCGCTATAACTTTTCTAAGATCTGATCTAAGATTCTTTTGAAGATAGAAAAATAAAACCAGTTAGACATTTAGTGCCTTTTTAAGAGGAACAATTTGCATTTGAAATTTTTCTATAACTGCAATATCTTAGAAGTTTGGTGCTTAAAAGTGATTTAAAAGCCTTAATTTTCTTACATCAACAATTTTTGTTGCAGGATGTAAAAAAAATCTAACTTTATCTTCCAGCCTGATGAGAGGAATTTTTTTATCCTTTTCTAACTTTTAAATCTTAGTTAATCATTTTATTAATTGCTTCTACAAATGTATTTAAATACTTTGTAATTGATTTCTCCATCGGCGGAGTTTTCTCATGTTACCAGTAATTTAGCATTAATGGAAATTTTAATCTCTAAGAAGAAATATGTTATTGCATTCATGAATTAGCAGATTATAAAAATAATCTGCTAATGTCAATAAGAGTCTGGAATGCAATTAATCAGAAGATCAATAATATATTAAGGGTTAAAAGGCCATTTCCTTAAGAAAATGACTACTTCCTAGTTTATGACTTACAATGAATTCAATGCCTTACAATTAGGGATTGCAATACCGGAGCAAAATTTCAATACCGGTATTCGGTATTTTCTAGATCTTAATACCGGGATACCGGTTTTAATACCGGTATTAGAAATTTTAGAAAATGAAAGAAAACACAGCTGTTTCTTTGTTTTATTTGCCAGTTTTATTAGAGAGTGTAAATATCACAAAAATAATTTGTAAATTACAAATTATAACAGTATATAAAGAATCACAAAAAAGTAAAGGAACAAACAATATATAAAGAACATAAAAAAGTGTAAATATCACTATACAGTCTGTGGGACTATTACAAATTTTTGAAATGGGATCTTAAAAAACATAATGTATCAATTATACTGTCATTAAGCCTGAAAAGTAATTTTGTGTAAAAATGACCAGCTGTCGAAAACGCTCTTTCGGCATCTACGCTAGTTGGTAGTTGCTTGCTACGCTTACGTTGTCATTATCTTCATTGTCAATATCACTCTCATTCTTACTCTCTTCAAAGTTGGAATCCGAAGTTTCTACATACACAGTATTTGGATTCTTCCGTTCTTTACTTTTTTGGTATAATACATCTATTATTCCTAATTGAATTCCATGAGCATAGCGCAATTGCTGATTTGCACCAATCAACGTTCCAACTTTTTTCATAACTGTTACTCCATCAGTCGCTATGGATACAATATCTTCTTTCAGGGATAATCCATGTTTCGTTAATTTAGATTTAAGCAATTAATTAAGCCATTAATTAGCTAATTAATTAGGGAGATTAGTTAGGGAGACATAAAAACAAAAACGTATACTATTTTGCTATGTTGGCGATCCTTGAACAATTTTAAAAATTTCTAGTAAATACCGAAAAACCGGTATTTAAACTTGTGAATACCGGTATTACAAAATTATATAAATGGCTCAAAATAGCAGTATTCGGTATCCCGGTATACCGGTATTGAAATCCCTACTTACAATTGAATAAATGTATAAATTTTGAGGAGTAATCTTTTACAGTATTCATTGCTTTCTGCCTTAAAAGAAAAAAAAGACAATTACAAATTAGTTTTATTTTTATTTTCTAGCTTTAAGAAACAACGGATTAGTTTCAAATAATTGTAAACATGAAAGTAAATACTTTCTATTCCATTTTATCAATTCTGATAATTCTGAAGATAGTTTCTTAAATATTAACATAAGCCGTTTTTCTTACTGTCAGTACTTGACTGATGACAGTTGTGTGCTCAATGGGATGTCAGAAAGATCAAAAAGAATAGGAAACAATTCTTTAACAAGTTGTAAAAAGATGCTGATATTTGTTAGTCGTTTTATGCACACAAGGTTTATTTAAAAGGCAGTTTTTTATGTCTTTAACAAAGAAATTGATGACTGTTTCATTTTCAGGGAAATAAAACTGCGCTTTTAAAGAAAGTGATTTGCAAATGATGTCAAAAGCAACGAAATGGGAAGTATATAATGACTTGGTCCACGCTTAGAAGTTTTTGTCGATTTCCTACAGTTCCTCTGGCATCTTCTTTATGAAAACCAAGCAACTTCACTCTTTATTTCCAAATATGTACTTACCAAAGGTAAAGGCTATTTTATATTAATAATGTTTATTAGATATTCTAGCTATTTAGCCGACGTTGTTGGAGAGGAAAATATTTTCTTACCTTTTATTAAGAAACCCAGATGATTAGTACATTCTAATAACTGATTTTTCAATTTTAGTGTTATAAAATAGGATACATTTCGCAAATTTTTAAAAATATTTGATGCGTATAGGTTTAATAAGCCGATGATTAATTAATTAATTTAAAAAAAATTTAGTTAAAAGAAACTTAAATTGTAGAAATATTTAGCCTTTTGCATTTTTGCTCAAATTATATTAGCTTTAAAATAAATTTGGTTTCAGTAAACATAAATGAAATTATGTTTATTACATTCGTATGAAATATATTAACAATATTTATTTAACATCATGATATATCTATTACATCATGTTTCTATTATTTTTTCCCAGTATTATAATTTTAAGCGGATATTTATTTCAAAATTTATGATATCTTATCTTATCTTTTGAAGTTGCGGGATATTCAATATTTGTTTTAAAGTTTAATTTTCAATACTTTAAAATGAAATTCTCATTGTAATAACTGAATCTCTTTTCAAATATTCTATTACTTTTGCAGTGATTTCATACAGAGTTCTCTATTCGGAGTACTGATTTATAATTATGAAAAAGTTTATTGCATCAAAATAAATATTCAGTTTACTATTAGGAAACAATTACTTTAAGAAAAAATATATTAATGTTATTTGATAATCAAAATAGAATTCTTTCAATATGCACTAAATCTTATACCATAGATATTATATATTTAATATACTCCCATTTTTTTTACAGACCCAAAATCGACATCTCGAAAATGTTTCATTTCCTTCAAAGAAAAAAAACTACTTAATAGTTGCGAAATATTCACTAAAATGTTCCTTACACTTTATAATTCACGATTAATATTTGAAATACTAGTAATATATCAATTATCACAAGAAATCAAATGTTGCTATATGCGAGAAAATAAAAATATAATCCATGACCGCATCCAATATATTGACCACTGACCACGCACACGCAATTAAACGCGTTTTTTTAGCAAAAAAAATAATAAAAAACGCTATTTTTTTATGAACTATATCTCGATTTTTATGTAAAATAAGAATGCCACTTAATAGAAAATAATTAGAAATTTTTTTGGAAGGTAATTTTTTTCTTAAGTAATTTGAATCGTCGATAAATCTTTTGAATCATCGATTTTAAAATTTCTGAAATCTGAATAGAAACAATAATGTTGGTATACATATTTGTTACAAATTTAAAATTTATTGTTGTTTATATAATAATTTTATTTTTGTTACATAAATTAAATGTAATCTGATATTAATTTAATAATAACTTCAATTGTTGTATGTTTAAAAAATAAATGCTATAAATACACAATATGCTCTAAAGATAGACATTTATTTTCATGAGAAACAATGTTTTGATGAT
Organism: Argiope bruennichi; assembly: GCF_947563725.1. Lineage (NCBI taxonomy): Eukaryota > Metazoa > Arthropoda > Arachnida > Araneae > Araneidae > Argiope > Argiope bruennichi. The sequence continues at coordinate 38,580,452 of NC_079154.1, read as the reverse complement.
CTCTTTAAGGAAATCTTCGTTAGGTTTATAAAAGCGTAAATTATTTGAATACTTTAACAATTAAAACAATTTAGGCATATCACCAATTCACGAACATTTTAAAAGTAGCCTTCTCATTCAGAAATGCCAAATCATAGGAAGTGGACTTAAGCTTTGCGGGGGAGGGGGTAATTTCGAAATGAGAATTAGGTTTATTTTGATACGTGATAATTAAAGCATCACCAGTTCAGCATTTCAAGACGTTCACGAAATTCATGGGAATCTAGGAATTTATACAAGGCTGAACATCTTAGTTAATGGTAATTTTACTTTGAAAACAGGGTTTTAAAAGCTATTGCAAACACAAAAATGATGGTATGGTTGTATGCAGTCCATCATGCATCACAAATGAGAAATGGTAGGATTTTCATTTGCATTCTAGTGACTCTAGTGAAAGATTTCCTATCGTAATTATAAGCGTATAACGGTAATTAACAGAGTCTGAATGCGAACTGCAAGTTGGAACTGTATTTATGATGCATTCTTTTTTTCAAAAATTGTGACGAAAATCAGCATTCCTCTATTCACAATATGAAAACATGTGGAGAATTTATAATTTTAGGCATTAATTCTTATCATGGCCTTTGTAGCGATCTACCATGTTTAAATGACCGCGATTGGTGATGTGCACGCAGCATAGTCGAAGTTAATAGATAAATAATGTTGTGAAAAATAATAAAACATTCAATGAGAAGCGTAAGACAGATGTGTTCATGAGGACAGTTCAGCAAAATTTGGTTTTTATGGAATGTAAAATAAAGATTCGAGTCTTTTTATGTACAATTATCGGTTATAACGTCTCTGCTGGATTTGTTAGGTTAGATCCTAGATGACAAGAAAAACATTGCTTGAATCACAATTCTAGGCATGATGGTCACAAAAAGGGGCAGTAATTTTAAGATTTTATAATTTTCTTCTCGGTTTCTTCATTATTGGGAAAGTAGCGTTACCAGTATTTACCATTCAAAACTATCGATGGCACTTCGATGGAATATGGTTTTCTTCATGAAATAGATTTAATTTTTAAAATACACCTATTTTTAAATTTTATAATAGGAATTACTTAGTTTCATAGAAATTACAATTCTAACAAAATTAATCGATCATATTCATCCAATATCCTAGATATATTAATTTATAATTTTGCACACAAATTTGTTTCTACCATTTCCTACGAAATAATAAGATATTTTTAATTTTTTTATCTTTTCTTATTTGATATATCGGATCTTCATAAATATTTTCATTTTTAATAAATTAAATATAATTGTTTATTTTGCTTATCAGTTCATTAATTTCAATTTTTGGTAATATTTCTTTCAAACTAAAATTATTTTTCTTAATTTGCTTAGATTATATTTAGTTTAAAAATATATATCAAAAATATGTGCATTTAAATTAGAAAGTGCTGGCGCCCTGGCATAGGCGAAGCGCGTCTTCCCCGTGATCTGGGCGTCATGGATTCGAGTCCTGGTTCGGGCATGGTTGTTCTTCATCTGTTCTATCTGTGAGAGTGTGAATGTGCCCCCCCCTGTAAAAAAAGGTTGTGTAAGCAAATGTGATGCGTGAGTAGCTAAGTCGTACTCTTGGCCCTAGTTGGCGCTACTAAAAAAAACAAGAGACGCCCTCCCCCACACCAGCTTAAAATCGCTGTCTTCGTAACAGCGGGCTTGTTCATGTCAAGTGCCATAAGAAACAACAACAAATTAGCAAGTTTTTAATTTCCTAGAATATATTTAAACACATTCAGAATTATTATCACTGTAATAAGAAGTTTATATAGCCATCTCTGAAGATTTTCTTATGAATTGATCGTTCTAGACAGCCATGTCTCTAAATGAGGACTCTCTGTCTGAAGAAGGAAACAAGTTTCAAAAATTTTACTGTCAAATCAATGTTCAGACTATCGACTAATCCCATTCCTTATGTTTTTTTTTAATTTTATATCAAAAATTTTAATAACCCATACAGGAAAGGGTTAAGAGCTGAGGGTGGAGTATGGCGAAGACACGAGGCCATGGATTCAAGCTGTCAGCCAGATAATGGAAAGATATGACTGGCGCTAACTATAATGTGGACTGTTTCCCCAATGACTAACTACTTGGAGATTATTTGTCCATATTCTTAAATTTCTTCTATCTAAACAATTCTATCTTGTCCATATTCTTAAATTTCTTCTATCTAAACAACGATACAATTTTTCAGTCTAACAATACACCATGTCACTGGGCCAGACTAGTTCGCAGTTGATTTCAAGAGCATGCTGGATAATATCAAAAAATGACGTTGTCATTTAGATAGGCAAGAGATATAAATCTCGACGAAAATGTACAGGACATGATCCAAAGACTAATTTATGCACAAAATTCTTCACTGGCAAATCTCTTGCTGTTTCGGGCTTCTATAGAGATAGTGTAGATAAATATTTCCTCAAGAAATTTCCGGTGACTTGTTCAGACAGTGTCACATCGAGCTGTATTTCACTGAATAGAAAGAAAATAGAACTCTGAATAGAACACGGTAATAGAAGATATTCTATAAAATATAGTACTTCAATGTAAACGACTGTTGATGAATGAACATGGATATATATATTAACTATGCAATCACGAATCAATTTTTATGCATACCTTATTAATAAAATATTTTGTAGGTTGTTATGGTTATGGTGGTATTTTATGGTTATATCTCAATAATACTATCGGCAGCAGTGCCTGCATTGTCTTCCCAGAATTATGGAAGTAACAACTTTGACTCAAGGAGATCTAATCTACTAGCCACACCGAGAAACTTACCAAGGACCTCACCTTCATCAAGTGGTTATACCCATGATGTAAGCATTTCATTTTCAAAATATTTATAATCAAAAATTTTAATATTCCATTATTCATAATACGATGCTATTCTAATAGAAAAGAGCAAATGAATTTTTTTAATAAGTTTACAATAAAGTTGAATTATTGCCACAAAATATTTTCACAAAAGTTTCGAATCATATGATAGGAATGTTGTATACATGAACTGATAGACACCATATTTTTAAAAAAGGAATTCCGAGATTTTTCGTATATTACTTGATTAGTAAAAATATGAATTTAACTGCATATATTTTTAATAGGTAGCTGTGAATTGATAATGAAATCTTAGAATAGGAACCGGAGGGTGGCAAGTTTGGAATTTAATTTCTTCAAATATCAGCCGTAACAAGGCCTAATGCATATTAAACCCTTCAAATTCAAAGCATTTAGACATCTCAGTTGTATTTTGATTATCTATCACCTAATCTTAAAATAACCTTTTTATAATTTCAAAATTGCTTGTTAATCAAAAACTAACTTACCAAATTAATGTGATCATATAAGGGCTCAATATTGAAGGGTTTCGATAAAAACAACAAAAAGAAGTTTATAAATAAGTTGAATTAACCCAAAACTCGTAAAAATTAAGTCTGGTTCCTGAGTTATTAAAGACTGATCATTTCAAAATTAATTGCTGAAAGTATCATACGTTGCAATATTATTGACAATGTAGCCCTAAATTTCTTGATCATCACACACAAATTCTGTCTTTTTTAAATTTCTTTATTTCTAGTAAGTTTCATAAATTATTAAACTTTACCAATATGTACACTGAATCTAGAATAATTTATAAACTTATTGAATATATATATATATATATATATTTAATTGCCATTTCATTGCAGGTAGTCCCAAAACCTTACAAATTCAATTACTTTATAGTCGACGATCAAGGAAATACACATCATCGAGATGAAGAATCAAACGGAAATGGAACAGTCAAAGGATACTACGGGTACACGGATATTTCAGGGTTGTTCAGAATAGTTGAATATACCGCAGATAGAAATGGATTTCGAGTTAGTATCAAAACCAACGAACCGACTTTAGTTGGAAGGAAAAGTCCTGCTGACGTACGATTGAATGATTATCCATCCTCCTCAGATATGCGAAATGAAAATGAACCTTGGAAATATTCAGGTAAGTAGTAGGTTTGTTTTATATAAATGAAGTCAAAAAAATATGTTCGAGAAATTATAATAGAAGAATGATTAGTAGTATTTAATTCAGGAAAACTGAGTCTTAGTGAATTTTCAGTTTTTCAATATACATTGAGTGTTTTTTACAGATTTCAGATAGCTGAAAAAGAATATATTAGTAAACATTTTTCACTTGTCAATAAATTTAAGAAATTACTTTTACGATATCATACATCTGTCATTTCTTAGAATTTTAATTCTTTGATATACATTGTTTTTAAAATCGAAATATCTTTTGTATAAAATATTATAATGTACAAAATCTCTTTTTAAGGTCTATGCATTAAAATGAAATAGAAATTTAAAAACAATGGTAGAAATAGTGATAGTGCTTTCGTTAAAGTCTTAACATTGTCCAGTAAAGGAGTATCTACCACAAATTTTCTTATATCAAAATCATCTGTATCTATAATCCTAAAGAATTAATAAAAAAATTGAAGTAGTAGGTAGTAAGTAAAATTACGTCAAAATGAAAATGATATTGTCGAGAAGAAAACACTTTTAATTTTATGATGGTGTAAATTTTTTGTGGAGGTTTCGGTGAAAGAATTTCAAAATATTGTTTACTTTATAATACCCTGAAGTGCATAACATTGATTTTTGTTTCTCTGGCTCAGAAAGACTTTATAGTTTTTGATTTGGTTTCAGTAATTGACTTTTGCTTTTAGACATTATTAGACCAATACTTTGAAATAAATAACAACCTAGCAAAAAAAATGCCGTGTTAAAGTAAATAAGAAGTTTAAAAAAAGTAGTGATAATTCAAGTTAAAAATTAATTTTAATATGGCTAAATTTTTTTCAAGTTAAGAGTTGAAAGAAATATTATGCAAAAATTAATTTATATAATTGAAAATGGAAAAATTTTGACTTTAATATGGTATTGAAATATTTCTTGTAATAGTATTTGTTCCGAAATTACTACAGATAAATTGTAACATTTCGGTTAATTTTTAATTGATTGAATGTTTAATTAACTTTTGCCCTATGAAAAGTAGACGTAATTTTTCTCTTGTCTTAATGAATAAATGTGAAAGATTTGCTTGAAACCTACTCAATGGTTTAGAAGGAGATATGGAATATACACATATGCATGCATGCGTAACTGAATTTTGTTAAATGAATGATTAAAGAAAGACGCAGATTTCGATATCTGCGCAGTTGATTTTCATCACTAAGTTACTCAAAAATTAAAGAAGACATTTTCATTAGCTCCCTGATTAGGTACGTTTTGAAGGATACTGATTTTAAGAAAAAGCTTTAAGCAATTTAGAGAAAACAACTTGGATTGATTTTAGAAATATTGCCTGAGCCAAATGTCCTTCGTTCAAGAAGTGTGGAAGATTCATAATGGGTAGGGATTGCAATACCGGTATACCGGGATACCGAATACCGGTATTTTGAGCCATTTGTACAATTTTGTAATACCGGTATTTACAAGTTTAAATATCTTTTTTTCGGTATTTACTAGAAATTTTTAAAATTGTCTCCACTATGTTCAGGTATCGCGAACATAGCAAAATAGTATACGTTTTTGTTTTTATGTCTCCCTAAGGGCGAATATAATTAGCTAATTAATAGCTTAATTAATTGCTTAAATCTAAATTAGCGAAACATGGATTATCCCTGAAAGAAAATATTGTATCCATAACGACTGATGGAGCAACAGTTATGAAAAAAGTTGGAAAGTTGATTGGTGCAAATCAGCAGCATTCAAGTAGGAGTAATAAATGTATTATACCAAAAAAATAAAGAACAGGAGAATCCAAATACTGTGGATATAGAAACTTCGGATTCCAACTTTGAAGAGAGTAAGAGTGATAGGGATATTGACAATGAAGATAATGACAATGTAATTGTTGAAGAAGATATTGCTTATGAGGATGAAATATTAACCTATCAAGAATTGCTTCCTATAATTTATAAAGTTCGAAAAATTAAGATATTTAAACGTTCCCCTATAAAAAGGATATATTACTAAAATATATACTAACTGAAAATAAAACAGAATATATGTTAATATTAGATTCTAAAACACGTTGGAACAGTTTACTCCTAATGATGGAACGATTTTTGAAAACTGAGAAATCCAGTCCAAAAAGCAATAATTGACTTAAACTTGTAAATTAATTTTTCAGATAGTGAATTCGACTTAATATCCAGAACTATATCAGCTCTACTTCCAATAAAACTGACTATTGAGACATTATGCCGGAGAGATTCTAATTTATTAACAGCTAATGCAACAATAAATTTCATGTTGCAGTCACTGAAAGAACAGCACACATCACTATCTCAAGAATTATATATTACATTGAAAAATCGCACAGAAGAAAGGCACACCGAAATAAAAAATGTCTTATGGTATTTATATAATTATAAGGATTTTAAAAATGAAAATGAAAAAGAAAAAAAGAAAATAATCAATTCAAATCTGATTAAGTTTATAGTAAATTTCCTTAAAATTTTTTACCCACAAACCTATCCACATTCATAAGAATTCGGTTCTATTATCGAAGATTATGATATCACTACTGTCGATAGTGAAAAGGAATCGTCTCTTGAACTAAGAATAAGCGATATATAAAAAAATTTCAACGAACCAAAATACAATACAGAAATTTAGCTATCTCCAAAACCATCCGACGAGAAATCGATTTATTTGAAGATGAGGGATTTAGAGGTAAATACTTGGAAAAAGTATATCGCGCATTGCTAACAGTACCACCAACTAGCATAGATGCCGAAAGAGCGTTTTCGACAGCTGGTCATTTTTACGCAAAATTACTTTTGAGGCTTAATGACAGTACAATTGATGCATTATGTTTTTTAAGATCACATTTCAAAAATTTGTAATAGTATCACAGACTGAATAGTGATGTTTACACTTTTTTTGTGATTTAAATAAATAAGATGTTTCTTTACTTTTTTGTGATTATATACTGTTATATTTTATAAAATGCAAATTATTTTTTGTGATATTTACACTCTCTAACAAAAATGGCAAATAAAACAAAGAAACACCTGTGTTTTCTTTCTTTTCCTAAAATTTCTAATACCGGTATTAAGATTTTAAAAATACCGAATACCGGTATTGACATTTTGGTCCGGTATTGCAATCCCTAATTGTATATCAATTAACAGATGATGTTTCAATGGACAAATTGCATTGCATCAAACATAGGAGAAGAAACGTAGTAGTAGTGTATTAAAATATTCAATATTGCACGGTAGACTATTTTTCGACTTTTTTTTTTTTACTTCTTAAACAATAAAAATAAGACAATAGTTTCAACATCTTTAGTATTTTAAAACTAATTATACTTTACAAAAATAATTTTTTAGCATATTTTTTACGATGTGCAATAATCTTTTATACATTAGCATTTGCTACTTTTTAAGTTAATAAAACATTCTTTAGCCTTCGGTTTAAAAATCATAGAGACGAAGAAAGTTGTAAAAAACCTGTGTGCAGTAAGCCCTGAAATTTTTTTTAAAAAATCCATTTCTTTTACATTATTTCTGTAAGAACATTTCATGAAAATAAACAAATGGATAAATTCCCAGCCGAATTGAGAACTATCATTTCCAAGACTTTCGCAAAAAAATTACTAAAGTATTATAAAGATTTTTTAAAATCATAACTGGTATCCTTTGAGAATATATTAAAGAGTTTCGAATTTTTTTGTTAAAGAAAGAGATTTTCTATAATGTTGCATTCTAAATTGTTTTTCAGTCTGCATTATTTTAGTATCCACGAAAAATTGTTAATTCATTTTTTATTCAAAATTTTTGAAACTTTGCTTTAGATTCTATTTTAATTTAAAACCATAATTTTTAAATCGTTAAGATGCTTTAAGACCGCTTAATAAGATTTTAATGTATTATTACTTTTCTTATAATAAATGAATACTTATTTCTACCAAATATTGATTGTTTTTATCTGCAGGCCAGGGAATATTCTTTTGACAAGTATTCGTTTAGTTTTGTTTTAAATATTGTTTCGTAGAAATTTTAATTGATTTTCTAAACTAATTTTCTTGTCATTCGTGCAATTATTCGTTGGAATGCAATTGAAAATGGATCAAGGATGATGCAAAAATACAATAATATCATAAAAAAATGACGGATTTGTATTTAAAAAAGTATTGTTAAGCAAAATTCCCAGTCTAAATTGCCAAAATCAACAATTCCAGTGCAGTGGTGTATGGCAAAATTGTCCAACTGGCTCAGTAACAATGAGGACGTTTATTCAACAAGAAAAAGAGAAAATATAGTCAACAAAACACAACTCGAAACCGTACAAATGAAGAGAAGTAAATGGCAGGATATAAGCAGCAAATAGATAATAAACAGCCAACCATTTTTTTTCCATTTTGGTTACTCCTGCTACATGACTCATCCATTAACTCAATACAGATTGACTACATAGAGCACTACTCAATGCTGCCTCAATACTTGACAAATTCCAGTTCTGTCTCCCGGCATTTTATAATTTTCTTAAGAAAGCAAAGAAGATTCTAGAAAGATCAATATAACTTGAGTTCTAATGGACCTATCGTCAAAATTCCTGTTGATTCTGGAATCTTTTGTTTTGTTCGCCAAATATCCAAATGGTTGTCAACTTTGTCGCCAAGATCGAAGTTTAATGACCCAGCATCCGTTCATTAATCGTCAGAGCTATCTATGAGAGCTATCCGTCAGAGCTATCTTGCCAAGAGACCCACTGAACTGGGAAGCAATATTACAAATTTGTAACAGAACTATATAACTAAATAACATCAACATTTAATTCATTATTTTTGTGTTTCATTTAATAGAGTATTAAATATTAATTAAAATTTCTATAAAAATAACATAGAAATGATTTTCATCTTCTTATTATTTTTACAATTATTTATCAGGAAAACAGGTTTTTTTTAGTCAGCCTTTTTGAAAATTGCTTAACCGTTTATTTTTCAAGAATTATTTATAAAATCATACTCATAAAATTAAAGGAAAATTTTAATATAGATTGAATAACAACAAAATGTTATTTTTTAATTTTAGCTAAAGAATTATATGCGATGATGTAAATTATAAAATAACACATCACTTATCCTTTGAATAAATTTTCTTTTAATGGAAAGTTCAAATCAAAATAAAGGAGCATAACTATGAATGCAAATTATTCTTTCGTACATTAAAATTTTCTCTAATTAATTAAAAAAAATAGATGGAGAATTTTATTGATTTATAAAATTATATGCCTTAAATTAGAAAATCAATCTCCTTGCCTTTAATCTTGTAATATTGAAGTTTCGAAAATAAATAAATAAAAATGCGTGCATATCCCTTTGCTTTTCCGCAGGCTATCTTATTATGAAAGTTCTAGTTTTCGCCATAGCAATTTGTTCTAAAGCAATTCAATAGTGAAAAGTTTATTTTCAGTGAAGTGTTTATAATTTATTGATAGGTTCTTGTTATGTTGTTTTTCCTTATGGCATTTGTCATAGACAACCCGTTGACAAAGTCCTCGATTTCAAGCGTCTCTTGTTTCAGTAGCGCCATCTAGGGTCAAGAGTACGACTTAGCTATTCATACGTCAGAACCTTTTATTCCGGAAGCGGACTTCATTCATACATTTCATTCACAGATCCTAATTTAGTCCTGAATCAGAGAACGATCACCTCTGATCCAGTATCCCCAATGATGTTGTCTCGACTTAGAGATCACATTATTGACCGAGACAAATTTATATGTCCACCAACCACCCTATACACGGAGAGTCTTCGGCCGGCCGGATTCGAACTCATTACTCACGGGATGCGAGTCCAATGCCCGATCAACCAGCTCTTGTTATGCAATAAGAGATCATTAAATTCCCATCACAAAACTACCACATTAGGGAAGAAAGTATTATTTAATTAATCATAACTACATTTATAAAAACTCATCGTAGTTATCTATATAACAATTTTAAATTTTCTTGTTGTTTTGCATAATGAAATCATTTAAAATTTCTTTTATTGTTGGTATTATGCTTAGAGATCAGTATTTAATATGTTTAATTGATAATGTTTGATGCTTTAGAGTTAGATATCAGTTTCATTTCTTTGGTATATCTGACCCATATTAGTTACAAAACATTCTATAGAATATTGTCTAAATTAAATGATTAGCATGTTTATTCACCCATTTTTTTTATCGAGTTCTCATTTTTTTTTATCGATTTCCTTTTGCCATTTTATTCCATATATTTTTTTTTATAAGGGTTTCCGGATTAATAATTTTTGAAAATTTTTCCTTACACGCTATACAATTCTTTTTACTGCAACAGATCTATTTTATAGTGCATATGAAGAATTTCAATATTATAACTGATTAAGATAAATAACAGCTGTCCATATTTTTTATCGTATTTTTGTTACTTATTTATTTATTTTTTTATTCCAAATTTATTATTAAACGCAGACTCGTCACGAAACATAACGCTTTTTTTATATAAAGAATTACTTTTCGTTAAATTTATGTTTTTCTAAAAGACAAGAGGTCAATAATAAAATCATAAAAAAAAGAACGGAGTCCCAGAATTGGATTTTCTAAGAAAACTTCAAAGAATTCAATTCACAGAATTTATTTCGACAGTTTTCATTGTGCGTATTGACAATCCGATTTTGTCAAGGAAGACAACAAAAAGTTTCGAATCATTCACAGCTGCTGTTTCAACAAATTTCGAATATCAGGGGAATATCAAGAGGTTCCGTTTATTTTGTTTAAGAACGCTGTACTGCAAGAAAGCAGCAATGAAAAATATGAATTTTTAATTAACTCTTAATCAATAATTTGATTATTAATTATAATCTTTATGTAAATATTTTAATTTTAATTTGATAATTTGAAGATTGTATGAATAAGCTCATTAGATTAAATATATACTTATCTATTGATAACTGTTGTTTGTTTCCATTTTTTTTTTGTCATATATTAGAAAGGTTTAATCTGTATAAGATCTTAATGCTGTCTGGAACCATAATGCGTCGCTTTTCCATATAGATAATCAGGCGTTCTTCTCACTAAATCATCATTAAAGATTTTCCGTTATTTTCGGGTACGTGTTCGTGAAAATTCAAAAGAACTGTTATTACGTTACCTTTGTAAAGGAGTTTTAATGGCACAGAAATTTGCTGACGTAATCGATTTTAGAATAGTTCTGAAGTATTCTAATGTCTTCTTAACTATGTTATCTATTTGGGGAAAAAAAACCTCAAATTTCAAAATTTTAAAAATTAGAATTAAAATGTGAATTATTTTAGAAAGAAAAATTTACATTGAAAGTGAAATAATCAAATTTCATGAAAAAAGATTTACTGTACAAACTTTTATTAGTGTATTAAAAGTATATATTTTTATTTTCAGTGTTTTATATTTTAGTCTACTTAATTGTAATAATATTAAAACTATTAAATTCTTCTTTTTTTTCTTAATTTACAATTAGACTGTGTTAGTCATTTGCAGTGGGAGTTGAATTAAATAAATCGCTTTAACTGATAATTAAATTCTGGAGGTATTAAAATAGATGTTGTGACACAGAAACTATTCGCAATTAAAAAAAAAAATCAAATTAAAGTAACATGGGACAATTTTACTTGAGATTCTTATCTCTCAACTCATTTTGAGTCCTTACATACCAAATGAATAACTATATGTGCTTATTGAATCAAAACATTTTCTTTTATATGTAACAATCACACGCAGATAAATAACAAGTTCGTGCATTAGGGGAAATTGCTAAAGGAAACTACGTAAAGCCAAAATACAATGATGTAATTTATTTTCTCTATGACTATACAAGTGTATTGTCACAGAGAAAACAAAATAATGTAAAATCAGAATATCAAGAAATGAATGAAGAATAAACTGCAAGATACTCTCCATATAAATATTATGCAAGTCTAATTAAATAAAAAAAATTATGGTATTCATACTCAAAAAGAGAGAAATAAATAAATCACTCATTCTTACATAAAATATTAAAAAGGAAGCTAATAGAATTTTGGAAACAGATTATTTATCAAAAGATGTATATTCAGTTATTATCCGAAAATGTATATAATATAAATAATAAATGAGTGACAAGAAGCATTTGTATTTATTTTCTGAATAGTAAAAATGGACAGCGCTTCATGAAAAATTATTTGAATTATAATAAATATCATGTTGCTAAGTACTCAGCACATTTTAATCCTATTTTTATTATCGTTATATCTTTAATCGTATTTTGTTCTACCCCAGTCTCTAATTTAATGAAAACAGACTCGTCAGATATTATTTAATTATGATGTTACGACACCTCATCAGAGTCATATTATAGCTCTTGTGTGAATCAACAAGAACAAATATAAAGCATTTCAGGTCATCACTTTTTATATTTTTTCTTTTAAGGAAAACTAGCTCCATTACTTCATTTTTAATTTTCTTTGCCCTGCATACATCATTATTTCGTATCATTTCGGTTGTAGTTTGTGAAACAAAAATAGATCTGAAACTGACACCTGACAATAAGCTGTCCTGTTCTTTAGAAACCTCTGATAGAATAAAAAATCCATAATAGGAAACAATAAATGTTCGTTTGAAACATGGGCTTACGAACCATATGGAACAAAAGAGAATCATCCGACGATTCGACGAACAATATAATTCGTTATACTAAACTTTTATATATGTAATCATTTATTAACGATGATTAATGCAATTGCATTCCACTTCCGATGATTAATGCAATTGCATAATTCTATTGCATTCCACTGTGATTTATTTGATAAAATGTTGACGTACATGAATAGGATTTACATGCATCGGAATTTGCTATTTATATCTTAAGTGAAACGGTTGCTATTGGAATGAAAAGTTCATAATTCTAATAATGGTAATATGGCCAAGTTTGAATGTAATTCAATGATTAATTTATACATATGTCTATATGGAAAGAATTCTGTGCAGTATTGAAAAATAATTGCTTTATCAAACATAGAAATATCAACAAATTCTTATTCACTCATTGGAAAATACTTTTACTTATGAGTTATTATTACTTATGAGTTACTTTTACTTATGAGTTATTATTATTGCTTATGAGTCCATTGATAAAACACGAGAATATATCAAAGCCGAAGCACATCTCATATTTTCGTTTGAAAAAAACTTGTTTCAGTTTTTGTTTTCTTGTTCACAAAGGATTTAAGATATCGTAATGGTCAAAAACGACGATCTCACGATCTGAATCGAGATCGACCTCAATTCTAAGCATTCATTTCCCCAAGACGACGTCAGTTAAATTTAATTTGCTTAGTTTTATTTATGCCCTTAGAAATGCAAAGGCTATTTTAGGAGAGATTTCATAATTTTGAATTGAGATCAGATGAGAGGACGCTACCTGACAGATATATTTCCTCCAAACATAAGCAAATGCCACATTTGCTTCTAAGCGAATGTAGAACTAAATTTTGGACCCATTATTTTGATACCTGTATCTAAAACTCTATTATCAGTTATTGTGGGCAATATTAATACAGAAACCAATAATTTAATTTAAAATGTATTTTTTAACTTCTTAATTAAATTTAAAAATCCAAATATTTTTCATTATTTCACAATCATGTAAACGGCCTGATTTGGAACTAAGACTCAAAATAAATAAGTCGCTCTCTATCTCATGTTTAATGGGTATAAAATATTAATGGGTATCTCATATTTAATGGGTATAAGAAACAGATTCTTTGGTTCGGGGTTCAATTAAATTTTTGCCGCATGTGGTGATTGAAGAATATATTATATGAAGCAAGTATGCAAATTCAAGTATATTTCAGCAGTGATTGAAAAGAAAAAAACAGATGAATATGAATAAAATGGGAAGCTTCAATTGAAATTTTTAATCTGCTGTATAACAGCTGCACACATCTCTTTCATGGTTATCATGGATCGATGGATTACTATTCAGGCCGTTATGAATTGATGTCTGTACAGATAGTCTAACTTAATGTTAATTGTCTTGGCTTCTTCTGAAGCTTGCGAACTTCGAATTTTTAATCTGCTGTATAACAGCTGCACACATCTCTTTCATGGTTATCATGGATCGATGGATTACTATTCAGGCCGTTATGAATTGATGTCTGTACAGATAGTCTAACTTAATGCTAATTGTCTTGGCTTCTTCTGAAGCTTGCGAACTTCGAATTTATTTAGTATAAATCTCATCGCCAACACTTTTGTCCTGCAAAGATTTGAACATATATCCTTTTGTAAAAAAGCCTTATGGAAAGTCAGGGCTCATCTTGTGTAATATATTTATGAATTTAAGTAGCAATATATTTTTAAATTATAAATATATTTAGAATTTGACCAGGCTTTAGATAGCACATTAATCGGATTAAAAATTCAACGACTTAATTTTGGAAACTAGATATCTCGCTTAATTTTTAAAGTGTTATATCTAAAATATATAATTAAACAATCGAAATTAACTGTTTATATAAATCTTAACGAATTTTTGCGAATCTGGAAATTTTCTAATTCATGCCATGAAATTAAAGCCTACTCTGAGTGAACTAGTTAGAAATCAAACATTTGTAAATATAAAAATTTTACTGGTATTTTAAAATTTACTGAATTACAAAAGAATTACTAGATATTTATAAATATAATTGTTTTTATCTAATTTCAGAAATGTGTAAATGTAAAATTTGTGAAAATTGGCTTATAAAATATAGCAAAAGTATTTAAACCTTTCTTTACTTCAATAATGGATAACTATTATTATATTTAGGAATTTAAAATGCAGGTATTTCTAAGAAACTATAAAATGTATATTGCAGCTGTAGGTTTTTGTTTAAGATTAGTGCATCAAGGATCTTGTCAAATATATCAAAATGTTTCTGGATGTTTAATTTAAAAAGATTACCTCACTTTTTTAAATTATCAATTATACTGATAATTTAAAATTATTAATAGTATTTCACAAAAAACACGCCACATTTAAGAGATTGCTTTGAAATAATGTTAAATCATAGTTTTCCTACTTAAATGAAACAGTTAGCGAGATCGAATTATCCCATAAAATTATGTGAATTCACATTATACTGTAAACTCAATGTTCAAACAGTGCAGATTAGATATTTTACCTCAAGCATAAGTATTGGAAACTTGTTCCGCGATTGGAGAATAGGAAATTCATTAAACTCATTATTCTTGAGTCCACATATAAATTGTGAACTACTTACCTCAAATCTGATACATTTTAATAGACAAAAGGCTTTCCTTATCCAACAATCTGGATTATGTATTGGATTTCAGTCCACCTAAGTAACTTAACTAAACTTCCTAACTTCTAGAAATAAATGATTAAAATTCATTTGAGCTTAAAAGCTTAACGCACTGATTTAATGTTGGATAACTCCGATGATTTTCGAATTATTAAATTATTCCGTTTCAACAACGAGTTTCAAAAATATTTTAATTTATTGATGGTGAAAGAATAAAGATAAGCTTCTTCATGAAATTAAGGCTTAATTATTCTGGTAGGTTAAAGGAAAATCTGAAACTATATGTCACATATAAGATGAGAGATAATAGTTTTCAAATTATATGAATTCAAATTATCTCGATTATAAACTTCTCATTCACCAATTTACTTTTATGTCACCTTCTCTCATTTTCCTTTTCAACTTCTACGAATACATGCGAGTACAGCGTGTTTCACGTTCATAGATGGTTTCGCAGACTATCTTTTTATTCGAAATTAGATCACACGGCGAAATAAAATGACTTATATAAGTGCTAGGAAGAAAAGCCAAGCAAAGTTTGTCTGATTCCCCTTTTCTGTTTAAAAAAGTGAAGGGAGGCAACCAGTAGTAATAAGAGGACGAGATTAGAAATACTAGATATATCAATGAGTTACCTTTATACTCTATTCAGTTTTGTAAAGAAGCTTACCTTATACTTTCAGATTCGGAAACATAAATATTTGAATTTTCAAAAACAACAAAACATTGATCAAGTTTATAAGTTTCTATTTAACATCTAATTAAAGATAAACTGTTAGCAATTCGTATCTGTAAAATATTGCATCTTTTCAGCATTCCTTTCAGTAAAGTAGTATGAAACTTCAGTCCTTTAAAGGAAACGATTCAGTTTGAACACCTGATTGATGAAAGGATCTTCTCAAATTATTTATTAAAAAGTTTCCACAAGCTACGATCTACATATGGTGTTATGTGATTTTAGATTCTACTGTGCATTAATGTGATTATGCAGAATGCGTCGATGTACGTGATTTCTGCATTTCTTTTCGTCCTTTATAATCTTCTAATTATGTTTGTTTTATCAAATAACTCATCAATTTCACAGGGAGGAATGCGTGATACCATTCGAAAAGTTCAGAATTTTTCGCAATATTCTAAAATTTCCCTTCGATTGATTAAGCGAACATAGGGAAAAGATTTTTATAACTCCCCCCCCCCGTATAGATAATATAAAACTTCTGATTTAATGTAAAAAAAACAAGCTGAAAATATACTAATTAAGTACTTAATGAAATATGAATTAAAGCTCATAAAGAAGTTAAATAGAAAACATCGAAGATTATTGATTTGATTGTGTTATTTATTCAATACTTCAAAGGGATTTCCTCCTAAATTCAATAAAAAAATTCATTGCTATAAAAATCGGTAATAATATAAAATAAAATTGAAGATATAAAATCTTGGGATTCCTCGAGCTCTGATTGTAATGTTAAAGTAATTTTTTTTACTAGCATTGAATTAGAGTTCAACATAAATACTTCATAGCAAAGAGGAAAATATCTGAAATTCGAAAACCATTTTTTTTCTGATAAGCCAATGAAATAAGTAAAATAAATAAAGAAATAAGTAGTTAAAATTACTAGAGCATATTTAACAACAACAAAAAAACACGATCTTTATGATCTACAGAAACACGGAAACTATTTCTTTTATAGCGAATAAACCGTATGAAAATTATTCAGATAAAATATTAAGACATATTGCATTACAACATAATAGATGACATAGTAAAAGGATAGTTTTATTTTTTTTAAATTTTATGATTATGTTCAAACATATTTTAGGGTTAGGGTGCTGGGAGCCAAAAGTGATAGCCAATAAATATCTGAAATTTTATTTTCAATTAAACAATAAAAAAATTATTCTAAGTCGCTGATTCACTTCATCACTAATCATTAGTTCACAAAACTTGTAGCCAACAATGTAAATTATTGGTAAATAATTGACCAGCCTTCCATTCAACATCCATTAAAAATATCTGTAAATCTCTTTTCAGTAATGATACTAAAACTGCAAGAAAGTAATATTGCAGGTGCGTATTAATGCATTTCTGATAAAAATTTGAAAGCAATAAATAAAAGGGCTTGTTCTGCTGACAGCCAGTTAGACAAACTATTATATTATAAACTATTATTTTATAATTATTAGAAATGACTTGTTACGTGCTCATGCAATATAATCTTACATCAGATGCTATTCATATGGACGAAGAATCTGACGTCTTTTTAAAATCGTTTTTCCTAAGAGAACAAAGAATGCTTATTAACTTGATGTTCTTCTGTCAGAATTAAAATTAAATCGTTTTCAGTAATAAATTATGACACTCTAAAATTTATTTTTAAGAAAAGTGATAAATCTCGAAAATTTAAAAACGATCGCTTTTGTTGGAATACATTTAATTTTCTTACCTTTTTATTTTGTTTAATGAAGGTATTTTATCAAAACTGATTTATTCGTCTTATTTAAACCATTATAAATAAAGAAAAGAACCTTAAGTATATCTAATTTTTTTAGAAATGAATTCGTTGAAAAGCTTTCATATAAAAAATGGAAACTGAATAAAAATCTGGAAACTATTTTAAAATTATAAGCCAAGTACTAATTTACATCATTCAATTGCTCCTGAGAGTAGAAATATTTGTATCTAAATTCTTTATCTTAAAATGATCGGCCTTTTGAGTTTTTTCGACATAATGCTTGACATTAGAGTTAGAATTCCTAAGAGCAGAAACAGATTTGGAGACACAAACACCGTAATTTTTATACTTTATATGATTATTAAACATCAAGATGCATTATTTTTTTTCAAATTAAAGACTTTGTAGAGTTTGATTATTATGATGTTTTTAAAATTATAAATTGTTTTCCTTTTCTCATCCTTAAAATCCATCATTTATGTAATTAAATAAAGTTGTTTCCTTACACTTTATTAACCCTTGATAAAAGATTTTTCTTCAATTATGACATTAATGGTAATTTACAAATTACATTAGAACAGGCGATGAAACGATGCACAGTTGCTCTTTTTATGACTTTAGACAGAAAAACATTTTCTCTTTCAATCAGAAAATAAAATTCTGTAGTAACTTCAAACACTTCTGAGAACTTAGTAGCAAATTTTAAAATTAACGATGACCTTTAAGTCTGATAGTCATAATTCGTGTGCAAATGTTATACATGATCTCATGATGAAAATATGCAATTTCTGTTCAAGTTAAAGCATGCAGTTAAATTAGTCTTATTTTTCAAACGAACCGTTTGCGTGCAAGCGTAACAAAAATGACATTTTTTGGCAGTAATTGTAATGTCAGTTGCATTGTTAGACAAAAGCTTTAGACTGCTGCTTGTATGATGAATTGCGTGCTTCGAAGATTTTGCATATGTAAACCAGAAAAGAAATATAAAACAAGGCATATCGACTCATTTACAGAGTAAAAATAGATTGAGGAATATGTGAGATATGATTTTTAAAAATTAAAAGTGGAAACCCACCTTTTAGGAGCTTATTTACCATTATATACAGTACAAAGCGTTTATTTTTCAAGGTACACGCACTATGAGTTAATTAAACTTTAAATATTTGAAGAATAGACTAATAAACTAGCCCGAAAAGATGCAAATCGAGAGTTTCAAATATGAATTCTTGATAAAACATAACTATGAATAGTCATTTGTTTTTAAGAACAAAGTTTTAAATAAAGAGAATTATTGATTTCTATTAGGTATTTTGGCACTATCAAACAATATGATTTTTTGCATTAGAACCGAAAAAAATAATAAAAGGTTTATTTATTTATTTTTGAAAAAACTTAATTATTAAAAAATTAACAGCTAAAACGTTTCAGTAAAAAACCATATCTAATACACTATACATATTTATAAAGTGTATTTATTAATCCTGTGTTTATATATTCTACCACAATTTAGCAGAAAAAGTTTATCTTTTAATAAAATTGTGGTATCGTTAATTTGATTTAAAATTTCTCACATTCAATTTCAAGTTTTTCTTTTTATTATTCTATTTCATGAAATAATAGTTACTATACTAACCAAATAATAAAATTCTTCTTATCTAGAATAACTTATTAAAAGTATAAAAAATAAAATTTTCACTGCTTTTAAATTCAGATTAGTGCAAATTTCAACGAGCTTAAGAAATGTAAATAAGGTGCTTTGCATAGTTAAAATATAGTCTTAGCTTTAAAATTTAAAATCTCTATTAATTTTTATAAAATATTAGATACTTAATTCTAGCAAGAATTTTCAAAAAAATTTGTTATGTAGGGAATTTTGTTTGATATCTCAAAAAAAGAAAGGAAGAAAAAAAGAAAAGTATAATTCTATAGGAAATAATTCGTTACCTTTTCTGTGTTAATTTTAAATTTAAATTCGAGTATATATCTTCTGGCATTAAATAAAAATTCAATGTACAAAATGTAATGATAACATATTTTTTGGCGTTTGGAAATATCTGTAACTAAAATTAATGAAAGGGATAACGCCAAATCTCATGCACAAACTGTGAATGACATGGGGGGATTAATTTCACGAAAATATATATACCAATACTTGCCGTTAGGAGAAATTTTTTCATTGTTGGAATCGATAAAATGAAATTAATTACATTGAACACATGAAAAATAGATCATGAAAAGTTTTATTAATGTTTGAATAATATAATACGCCCATACAGAAATGTACCACATACATTTTAAAACTCAAAATAAGTAATATTTTATTAATCAACATTAGAGTATTATGAAATACATGCAACATTTTCATTGTGCTGGTCATCTTTGAGTGCAAGATATTTCAGTCGCCATAAGAAGTTCTCTGTCCCTTCTTGTAAATCGCAATTTGAGAAACTTGCAACAATTTTCGTTATTTTTATCGTTTGCATGTTGTTTTCTACAAGTTCTAGAAATCCAGATTCTGCAAGTTCTTCAACATTTTAATCGTAACTTTCACTTCTTCAGCAGACATTCGACCTTTACGAAAGTAATGAAATCTTCTAAATTTTGGAAGCCGTCACTTTCTATTCTGAAACTGTTTTCAGGGAATAATGTGCTCATATACGATAAGGCGTATACAAGCGCAGTATATAACAAATCGTTACTGACAGAATTCTTATGTTTTTAAATCCATTTATGAAGTTGCTGCATCGTATGCATATAATTTTTGTCATAATCTACCTAATTTCTGTAAATTTTAAAGTAGGTACTTGACAGGCTTCCTTTTTCAGAATTTATCTCCACTTTCTTACACAACCTGAAAGACAATTGATAATATTCTATTCATAGCTACAAAGGAATCCACACAGAGAAAGGAATTTACGACTAATTGTACATTTCCAAATTTAGGGGAAAAGAATGTTATAAAATATACCAGATGTGTAATTTTAAAATTTATAGTTTAATGAATGCACCTAATGAATGTTGTAGATTTGAAATACATTTTTCACTTTTCAAATGGCAATGCAATGATATGCTTTGAAAATTTTTAAAAAATTGCCGGTATATACACTCAAGAGCCAAAACATTATGACCACCCCTATATTTTGCAATGAATTAGCCTGGATGACGTGGAAGTCACGTGATAAGGTGGAAGTGGTATTTAACTGCTGCTGGAGAGTCTGAAGAATCATTCTTTCACTTACTTCTGTGTGTGATGGGAAAGGCTGCGGATCTAAGCGACTTTGATAGAGGGCAGATTGTAATGACTCGAAGGCTCGGAACAAATATTTCCGAAACTGCACGACTCGTGGGTTGTGCGCGATATACAGTTGTTAGTACTTATGCAAAGTGGATGAATAACGGTGAAAGCAGCAGTAGGCGACCACACGCTCGGATCGGAGCACACTGTTCAGCTTACACTGTTGGATATGGGGCTACGCAGCAAACGCCCCACTCCTGTGCCTTTGCTGACCAAGCGTCATCGACAACTGCGCCTGCGCTGGGCCCGGGAACATCGTGACTGTCCATGAATCAGTGGGAGAGAGTTACCTGGTCAGATGAATCACGGTTTGTCATGCATCACGCCGATGGTCGTGTCAAGATACGCCTTCTTCCAGGCGAACAGTTGCTCCCTCAATGTATAGTAGGTCATACACAGACCGGTGGTGACGGTATTATGCTTTGGGGGACGTTCTCTTGGGCGTCTCTGGGACCCGTAGTTGTGGTAGAGCATACCATGAATGCTACAGGGTATCTGAACATCATTGCGAACCAGTTGTACCCTTACATGGCCTCTTTTTTTCCAGCTGGAAATGGAATGTTCCAACAGGACAACGCCCCGTGTCACAAGGCTAAAATTGTGTTGGAGTGGTTCCAGGAACATGATGCTGAATTCCAGTTAATGTCCTGGCCGCCTAACTGGCTGGATCTCAATCCGGTAGAACACCTTTGGGATGACATGGGACGGCAGCTCAGAGTTCAAAGACCACCAATTCGCAATATCTCGGATTTGCGTGATCGTTACTTAAACATTTGGTACAATCTGTCTCCGGCCATCTACCAAGGACTTGTGGCATCCATGCCAAGGTGGGTTGAAGCTGTGTTGCGCGCCAAAGGTGGGCCAACTCGTTATTGACAGGTGGTCATAATGTTTTGGCTCTTGAGTGTATCTTCAATAATAATGTTATTGAATAACGTTTGGCCTAATTAATTAAATTTCTTTTCCGTGCATTGTGTTAGGTGTCTATTCTATCGATAATTGTAGAAAATGATATATGTCTTCAACCGCATCGCCTTTTTTGATTCTAATCTTAATCAAAAAATGAGAAAAAAATAATAATCAAATTGTACCTGCTGTAATAAAACCTACGTTCAGAAAGTGTAATATTCAGTTCTGACGTCCATATGTATCACTTCATTTGATTTCAAAGTGACACGTAAATGTATATATTTAAAATAATTATCATCAAAGACTCAGTCTTCAACTCGAATTCACTAGATCAATTTCTACAAGCATTTTTTAATGAAATCTCACCACCCTTAAATATGGGATCTATGGTGATCTGCGTACCACCACATTCCAGTTTTGTAAGAAATTTCGGAACTATTATTTCACTGTATAGTCTCTATTTTAAAAAATTGACGGATTTCCCCTGCCCCAATCACTATGCCGATTTCGCAAACTATTTTTTTCATATGAAAGGTTATTAACACTAGATATGTCATCAATTGTTCTCTGCTCCCATCCGACATCCGATTTCCTAAGATATTGTGCAGTAAATTTTAACAAAATCCTTCATCATTAATAACTGTACCAATTTTTTTCGACTTTTTAAATTGCAAGAGTAGCTAACCAACGTAAAAGGCTCTATCATTATTGTGACAGTTCAAACGGTATTTTAATTGTGTAGGTGCTTTAACAACATAGTGTTCCAAAATACCTGTCGTAAGTGTCATAATTTTATTTCATTCAGAACAATATTAATTTAATCAATTATGTCCAAATCTAAACTTTTATCTTGAAAGTTTAAACATAAAGCTGGCGGACAAAGTAAGAAATATATTGGAGAAAATTTTCATCATAAGTCTTTTTGCCACAGGACGTTGCGAAATTACGACTTTGGCTTTTCATGCAGCTTCTGTACATATGTTGATAGCATTTCAAATATATGGGAAGTATACTTTGGAGCAAGTTTTTTTTTCTGTATTTTCTTTTCTTTGTTAATTTGAAAAAAATAATGTAGCTGCAATCAACAGCTACATTATTCCTTAGACAAACATTAAAAAAAAGCTACTTAGATGGAAATATATGTGACTGTTGACAAATGCTGTTATGAAAGAATACGTAAAACGAAGAGCAGGTCTTCTATATAAAATAACAGTGGTCATCAGATAAGAAAGGTGCCAAACTGAAAATATTACAAGCATATTAGAATCATAAGATTGTCTATGAAGCTTTACAAAATTTTATGTTTGGAGCATTCTAAACTCGAATTGCTCCAATACAATGGAATGAATGTGATTTCTTCTTTGAATATGTAAGCTTCATTTACTTATTTTTTTTTTCCATAGTATTTCTGTAGTTTTTTATTGCGAATTTTGAAGTTTTCTATTTCAAATGGAATATTGAAAATCCCATTTAGTATATTTACAGGACTTTCCTCTGATTCTTTGAGCATTTTGTATGGTTTTTGTGTATCATTTTTTCAGTTCCTTTTCAAATAAATATTGTTTAAAATACTTTGGCTTATTAACATTTACTGAATTATGAAATAATTATAAGATTTTTCCAGGCATGTGATTATAATATATGTATTTTTGATAGTATATTTCAGAAAGACGAAACGATGATTATAAAAAAATATTTTATTTCTATATATGCTTCTTTACTTTAAAAATACTTTTAAAATGCAAATTATTGGAGACAGAAATTCTTTATTTATTGGGATATTGCATATATTTACAAATCTGGACATTTTTATTGAGATATAATCCATATTTACTACACAATAATTTCTATTAAATTTTTGAAGTTGAACAATGTTTTCTGAGGAAGCAATGGATATTAAACTATGCATAAAATATTTTATAAAGATTAAATATGACCAATATTCCCGAAAAACATGGTGACCACCAAATGTGGCAAGCTGATTATGAAATTAAAAAAAAAAAACATAAAATTGCTACACTTGAAGAATTTCAATTGAAAATTCCAAGCTGTTCTAAACTTAATTAACCATAAGGTTAGATATTTCTCCAGAAAGTTTCGATCTTATGGAACTTTGATTAGGTTTCAAGAACATAAAATGTTGGAGAGCAATCGAGCAGCAAAACGCGTAACATGAATAAGCCATAAAAGTAATCTCTTACAAACTGTAAAGATATAAAACTGTACTGATTTGACAATCAACTGGCTATTTTAAAAGTCATTAAGTATTCGAAATAATCAATAAAATTTCTTTGGTCGTTGCAACCGGAATTAAAAAGATACATTTCCATCAAGTTCCTATTTATGGCTGAAATACCGAACATGCACTCAAAGAAACTGAGATCTCACTTATAAAACAGCTACCTTATGCAAACTTTGTTTTAAACGATGGTAATTCGGAACATAATTTTATCTTTAATGTACTTAAAGGCAATAAAACTGAGCGTAACTTTTATGGCATCACATCTTCTGAACCTTATACCTTATTTCTTTTTTTTATTTCATGTTTTGCCATCTGCGAAATTTTTCCGATAATCTTTACGAAAAGCCTCCACCTTTTCTTTTTTCTTATTTAATCGAAACGGTGCAGTTATTTTTCTTTTAGAAATCTCTCTCAGTTTTTTTACACTATTTATTATTTTTCTTTTTTTGTAATCAGCTTTAAGAATTCATTCTCCAGCCGTCAATAAAGTAATAGGATAGTAAGTCGTCAGGATAGTAATTATTGAGAAGACATCAGTTATTCCTTTTAATCAATACTACTCAAATAGAATTTAATAAAGCGTTCTTACTATTTATGGTATTTTGCTTATCTTGAGTAATATTTGGAAATGTCTAGACAAAGAAACCTTTTAAGAAATACAAAAAATATGTGAAAATAATGAAGAATAATGACCATTAATCTTGAAGAGTTTTTTACTACAAATATATTTTCGTATATTATTTTCGTGACACTTAAATATTAAAAGTATTGATATCCAAATATATAATTGATAGCTTAAATTAAAATCATATTCACTCATATTTTAAGTTCAATGAAAATTATTGACTGTCATTTGTATTAATAAAGATAAAAAATTTCAAAATGCAGAAAATGAATATTTTTTTCCCATTTCTTTTCAAATAAAAATTGTTTAAAAAACTTGTACTTAATAGCTCTTACCTCATGGCATTTATATTAGATTAACATTAAATGACATTTATAGATTAACAAAATATTATATATGATTAACATTTGATAACATTTATAGATTAACATTTGATGACATTTATGGATTAACATTAGATGACATTTATGGATTAACTTTAGATGCTATTTATGGATTGACAAAAATATTAATCAAAAAATAATTCACTTTGTAATTAATTCCGTTGATGTACGGTAAGATGTTACTCTGTCTCTAAACGGTAAGATGTTCTTCTTTTAAATATATGCATTTTTATTAGTTAGCATTTAATCACAAAATTACTAGTGACATTTATGCTTTAATAAATTGATAATCGCCTTCGGTGAGAAGTCGTTCGCTCATCTTGTTGGATAAGGAGGAATTAATTTAATAATTTCAACCAGGTTTGTGGAAGGGGAGAGTGTTTTATCTTTGACTATTTCTATCAAAGTTGGGATTAAATGACAAAACCTGAATATTTTTATGATTATTGCAAAAGCTAACAACTAATTATTTAATTTGCTACTATTTTTACTAAATAGATCCTAAAATTATTTAAAATATTTGTCTGATTTCACTATTAAAAAATATATTGCAAACATAATATTTTGCCTCGTAGCGTTTTTTAATACTGTTGAAAAATTATATTAATGTATGCATAATATAGATATACTCATATTCTCCTTATCTGTGTTTTATTCCAAATCAAAAAAAGTTAAAAAGTAAAAGTACATTATGTTGACCCTTTGACCTCCATTATGTATAAATGATATTGAAAAAACAACTTTTAAGAGGAATTATATAAAAGATTATTAATATAATTTTTTCTGGCTTTAACATTTTTACAACTCATATTCTTTAATAACTTTTATCCATAGTAAAAATAGACTTTATTTAGAAATCACTTTGAAAATATAGAATCTTTTATTTCTGTATCTAATACAAAAAATCCTTTCTTGAATTTCTGTTACAGGATTCTGCTGCTAAGAAGGGATGTCACGCCTTTTTGTGTTTTCTTTTCAGACTGTAACTGCTGCTACGTTCTGTTTCCTTTTCCTTTCTCTCTTCCGTTTGCAAATAACCGTCGACTTCAATTGATCTCCAGCAACGCTGTGAACTGTTACTTAAGGCAGTTTTAGTTTGTTTCCATGTTACACTTTGTTCTCATTTTCCCATTCATCTGTGTCCTTTCTTTTCTAATATCTCAAGCCTTAAGCTAATAATTGCCTCTTACGTTTTAATCTTAGAGCAAAACTTGAGACATTTACAGACCTAATCCGCTTTTCAATTAACAATAAATTTTCACTTTTATCTCCACTAATTTTATAAGGGTAACATTTGGTATTAACTAAATATATAGTATGTTTTAAGAAATTATTCATAAA
Organism: Argiope bruennichi; assembly: GCF_947563725.1. Taxonomy (NCBI): domain Eukaryota; kingdom Metazoa; phylum Arthropoda; class Arachnida; order Araneae; family Araneidae; genus Argiope; species Argiope bruennichi. The sequence goes on along the minus strand of NC_079154.1, from coordinate 38,553,806 downwards.
ATATAAAGAATTGGACAATTTGTTTAATTACAATAAATCCACTTTGCAAACAGCATGAAGACTTTACTGAAGAAAGACGAAATATAAAAAAATTTCAGACAAGATCAGATGACGAGGAGGCCGGCATGGATCATCCGCACAATGCCATCAACCTACGATATCAGATTTACTATTCCCTTTCCAATGGTTTTTTAATGGAATTGGATTTCGAACCTGTAATATTGTCGTCTAACATCCTAGGTCTTACCTCTTCATCATCACATTTTCTAAGATATTAAACAAATTTATATACTAAGTTTTTATTATAACAAATAAAAAATGAATTATCCTTTTAACCGATTTACTTCATACACATCGATTTGCTACATTTTAGGATTTCAAAAAAAAAAAAAAAACAGTTAAACCATTTATAAATGAAATAACGGAATACAAAAACTATTTCAATTCAGCAAATTCCTCAAGTATTGTATAGCTTTATTCTCATTTCAATCAAAACGACAAAAAAAATGTCCTATAGAGAAACCTTTATCCAATTAGGTAGAAAGGAAAATAAAATTATATAAGTCACTTTGAATATATCAAAAATAAAGTACAATATTTCCGAAGTAAAAAAATAATTTTGAGCAATGAAATTACTAGGAAAGTTTATATGAAATTTCATTTCCATAAACATCATGTATTTGAAGAAAGTCAATAAAAATAAAATATAACTTTAACTTACAGTATGGGGAATTAAAAAAATGCATAGATGCGATTTTAACTTAAATAGTCAAAAAAATATAAAAATATTAATAAATTGTGTGTGTGTGTGTGTGTGTGTGTGTGTGTGTGTGTGTGTGTGTGTGTGTGTGTGTGTGTGTGTGTGTGTGTGTGTGTGTGTGTGTGTGTGTGTGTGTGTGTGTGTGTGTGTGTGTGTGTGTGTGTGTGTGTGTGTGTGTGTAAACATATTTTAGCAGTTACATCACTGAAGGGAACCGCTGAACCACCGAAATTTTAGCAATAGAAGAAGAAACTTTTGAAATTTTAAAATAAGTGCAAAAAAGTGCAAAAAAGACAAAAAAATTTCCCTTCAGTGGTTTTAATATGAGATTTTTATAGGTATTTCTTTGACATGTGTAGTCGTAGAAAAGGGAAACAGGTATCTTTAAAAGAATGTCGTAAGCATTGGGGATTTTTATCTCTTCGCTCAAAACGTGAAAAAATGCCGAGACTAGACGTTTTATAGAAAGCGTGTAGGAATAATTAAATAAAAAGTGAGAACTGGGTCAGAAATAAGAGAACATTTTAGAATGCACTTAAAAGATCTAAACTAAGATAAAAAGATTAAATTAGATAAAAAGATATCATTACATGTATGTGGCAAAATTATTTCTACGGCATTCAAATTTACACGGTAAACTCGGATATTATTTAAATTTTACACTAATCATTCTCTTTTTACTGAAAAATGCCTGCATTTAAAGATTATTCTCGGGTTTATGATTAAATGACAGTTTCCCTCCTGCAAACAGAATAGAATTTCGTATTTTTGTTGAGCGCACTAGTCTGGTTTTTTTTTTGTTTTTTTTTTGCTTTATTTCATTAAAAATATTTTCTTTTCTCTTGTCTTATCTTCAACAATTTTTTTTTTTAGTTATTAGAGGTATTTCCGCTTCAAAAAGTTTCTAGTATTTTTCCTTTTCTTTGTTTAGAGTGTGTAAGAAATTGTTAGAGTGTTTTTCTTTTTTAGTGCAAACATTTATTTTACCAATTTTTCAACGATGAGTTTCTACCAAAATATTAATTTAAAAATACAATGAATGGAAGTAATATAGTTAAAAATCTTAAATTGATTTTATTTTAAAATGCAAATGAATTAAGTAATTATAAAATATTATTCGGAAAAGCTGGGACTTTTAGTCTCAGAAAAAAATCCAACGTGCCGAGAATGAAGCGAGTCGCTATAGATTTTTTTTTCTAAAAAGTGGATTGCAATATTTCAAAATGTTGGAATGTCTGCATGAGGACGTCAAATATTCGTTTGCTCAAACATCTTTTAAAGTATTTACAATTGCGACTCCCTCTTTGCGGTTAACAATATACTGTAGAATATTCGTTACACTTGAGGAATCAGATCAGTTAAATCTATGCTTGTTTCCTTACATCGGATTTACTACTTTTTCTTTTCTTGGAGTTTGAATCACCCTGTTCATGCTAAGATAATATTCCGGTAGCTTAAAACTAAATCATGTTAATTTATTTATAAAATAAAAACTTATTTTTGTCATAAATACTTTTTAAATCTGTTTGTACAAATATATTCTGAACCAACACAATAATTGTTTTTAATAAGAGCAAACTTAAAAATATGATAAATAAATGACATTATATTAAATATCTTGAAACATTTCTAAAGCTAATGATAAAATTGACCATAAAATTCGAAATGAACTAAACTAAACATCATAAACATGAAATCAAACTGATTTAATGAAAGAATAATGAATTATGGGATTATATAAGAGTTATAGGAAACGTCTATGCAAATAAATACTCAATATTTAACTTTTACAAAAAAATTATTTTATAGATTTTTAATATTTCAGAATTTAAAGTCACAGAATTTCCTTTAATTTCAATCTGAAGAAACGTTTGTTTCTAATTTATTTCTTTAATTATTTATGTAGATTTTTTTATTTGTTTCGACGAAACATATGACTCATCTTTTGCTTGTTTCGATTTTTAAACATATTTAGAAAATGGATTGACAAATATAGTGAATACTAAATATAAATTATTAAATGATTGAGCTTGGAACTATATTAATATTTAATATACCACCCCCAATGATTACGATGCCTTGTTCCATTATTTCTACTCATAGTAAGTACTTTTACCGAAATGCATCATGTTTGAATTGATTTATTCCTTACGCTTTCAGTTTAATTTGGTTGATTTTTTTTTTTTTTGCTGTGAATGTTAGATTTGATTTTTAGTTAAAAAGAACGGACTTTAGTAATCTATCATCTTTTCCTTGTTTCTGTATTCTATTCTTTCCAATTTCATATCTAAACTATATTTAGAAAAATCATGCATGCATAAAGAATTAGGTAGAATAACCTGCTTCCCACTGAACTGTTGTTTTTGCATAAGATTGCAAATCAAAAACTTAACTCTAAAAGTTTGAGCTTATTATGAAGAGATTTGACAAAATTTATTTCAACAAATAATTAATCTTTCAAACTTATTCCAGTAATTTCTGTTTTTTATATTGGTCCTTTAACATTTTTGCCGAAAGACATATTTAAAAAAAAATTATTTATATATTACTTAATATAAAGTGACATTAGTTTATTTAAAATACTCCATTTAATTTCTGAGTTCCCACTTTGAAATAAAAAAAAATTATAAATGTTATATTGAATCTATTTATCCTATTCCGATGCAGGGTCAAATAAAGTTGCATTTATAACAGGCAATTTTATATAATTATTTTTTTATAAAAATTTATTAATTATTAATTATTTATAAAAATTATGGATGATTTTCGAGAAAACTGAACCAAAAAAGTTTTATCGATTCATTTCTACTCTCGGAGCAAAGGATTTCTATAAATCATTATTTCGATAGATTACAGAATTTTGAATATACTTTATCTTGATTTCATATTCTTGCTCTATTGAGATAGATTGGACAACATCATTAATTTATTATTTCTAAAACTTGATGACGTGAGATTCGACAATTTCAGATTTAAACAGAGGAATGAGATTTCTATTGATAAATTTAATTAAACCAAACCATTTTCATGATATTTTTAGAAGAGATACGTAAATATGTATAGATACTAATTTGTATTGCCTCATTCCAGAAACATCACATTCTATTTAATTCATATCACGAAATTCGAACATTGAATGACGGAAACAATTTTCGATAATTTTATTTCGATCATTTACAAAATTTAAGGAAACGTTATTGGAATATCCAAGTAATCGTTATGTTGAATTATGATGAGGCTTTGTTATATTAAATGAAGCTCTTAGAACCACATGAAATTTACAAAAAGAAATATTTTTTTCATCTGATATTTACATACATGTTTTTCAATTTTTACCATAATTTGTAAAAGAAAGTTTATAATATATTCATAGTTCTCTGCCTTATCACATTACAATAAGAAACTTTTGATAAAATGCATTCCATATAAATATTTTATTAACCAAATAATACTGCAGGCGAAGAAGCTGATCACCAAATATAGGCAAGCCTATATTGAGCTTATGTTGCATCTTGAAAATAGCATATGGCGATTATAAATTATAGTTACCATAAATGGAGTGCTCAGAATTGTATGAAATTTATAAAAAAAAATTATATTATTTTCATCTGATATCTACGCACATTTTTTTTTAATTTATTCTTAATAATTCGTAAAATAGAGATTATAATATTTTCTTCGCTATCAACCTTATTAAATTACAAGAGTACTTTTTTGATAAAATGTATTCCATATAGATATTTTACTAGCCAAATAAGCGAATATTCCAGTGAAGAAGCTGGTCGCCAAATATCGCAAGCATATATTGAGTTTATGTTGCATCGTGAAAATATCGTATGGCGATGATAAACCATAATTACCATAAATGGAGTTCTCAGAACTGTATAAAATATAGAACGATGATAACAAAATATAGAACTCAGAAATTTATAAAAAATAAAAAGCGTATATTATTTTCATCTGATATCTACATACATTTTTTTTTAAATTTTCATGTGCAGTAATTCGCAAAATAAGGATTACAGTATTTTCTTCGTTCTCAGCCTCATTAAATTACAAGAGGAATTTTTTGATAAAATGAATTCCATATAGATATTTTATTAGCCAAATAATACTCCAGACGAAGAAGCTGATCACCAAATATCGCAAGCATATATTGAGCTTATGTTGCATCATGGAAATATCGTATGGCGGTAATGAACCATAGTTATGGTAAATAAAGTTCCGAGAATTGCAGAAAATTTGCAAAAAGAATATTTTTATTTCATCTTATATCTACATACAATTTTTTTAATTTGAATTTACATCAATCCATAAATGAGTCAATCCAGTGTTTTCATAGTTTTATCAAATTATAAAATCTTTGATATATGCATTCCACATAAATATTTTATTACCCAAATAAAACAATATCGCGGATGAAGAAGCTAGTCACAGAAGACCGCAATCTTAGATTGAGCTTATGTTGCATTATGAAAAGATCGTTTGACTGTGATAAGTCATATTTATGATAAATAAAGTTCTCAAAATTGCATAAAAATTACAAAAACAACATTTTTTTATCTGTTATCTAATGATAATAAATGGTTCCTTATTCGTTGAATACAACACTTTCATTTCATTTTTTTTAAATTTTAGTAATTTATTTTGTGTCTGTATGAATAGTAAAATTTAATTTTAATTTACTGCATGGGTTTTCTATTACTAACTTCTTCGTCCGGAATATTGACTTGCTAGATTAATAAACCCTTAATATGAAATGTCTTTATCAAATATTTCCTTTTTAAAATTTGATAATACTGAAAGCCATAGAAAAACTGGAATCACTCTTTTAAAAAATAATGTAAATACAAATTTTTAAAAATTTATATACTATGAAGTAAAAGCAGAGGTGAAAATGCTAGTCTTGATTTCAGAATTTTCAAAAGAGCACCATTGAATGATTTAAAAAGGCAACAAAATTAATTTTAGTTTCATTAAAACAATATAAACTTTATTGCAAAAGATGTATCAAATCAAATTTAAAACATATTAGATAAAAAAAAATGTGTGGAAATGAAATTGAAATAGTCAGGAAGACATTTTTTTTTTAAAGTTTTAATACGATTCAAAAATAATCTTCATAAAATTATGGCTGCACAGTGCCAGAATCGTACTTAAAGTTTAATCACTCGAAATTTTTATTCTTTAACTTTTAAAAGTTGACAGCAACTTTTATCTTTTTTTGAAGAGCACATATGCTATACAATAAGATTGGAAATATAAGATATACAACAAAGCATTCAATTTTTTATATATAAATACATTTCTCAACTATTCTTTAAAACTCCTTATCCTACGGTTTGAGAAAAATCTGTTTGGTTAAGCTGACGTCAATGCACTAATCATATTTACTCTGACATAAAATGTATTTACATAATGTTATATAAATATGTTACGTAGAATAAGAAACCCTTTTTTATAAAAGAGGGAAAGAATAATTACTTATCATGAATAAATAAACGGATGGTAAATACGATATATTACAGTATGCTAAGTCAATAAATCGAAAATTCCACAATTTTTCTTGAGAATGATTCTACTAATATACACGATTTTCGGCATGTTTTATTTATTTATTTATTTCGATTTTTGGTCACCGTTTTTTTTTTTCATTAATGCATTGATAAATTTGAAATTAAATTCCATCAAGCCAATTTTTAGGAGAATCAAGAATGAAAAAACAATTCATAAAAAGTATTATGAAGATGATCAAGAGTTTTACTCAACAAAATGTTTAGAAATACTTTGTATATCAGTTCAAACACAATTTTTAATATTAAATAGTAATGATAATTATGACAAAGAAATTCGCACAAAAAATATAAGATATTAGTGAAGAAGTTTTACACATATTAAATGATTTTTAGTGACAATATTTACTTATTAATGAAGTACCTTCTTTATATCAAATAATATGTCATTTAAAAATATGAAAAATATGCACGAAAAAGATAGTAATTTCGAAGCTGAGTGCATCGCCGCATGAGGTGTATCACCTTTCTCACAAGAGATATCAAGACAAATTATTAAAATTTTGTTTTCAATTTTAATTCAGCTTCATAGGCAATAGCAACAAACTTTCCTAATGAAAGACATTAAATCAGTGATGTAATGTCTCTGACTTAGTGATTGCAAATTTGTGGACATGAAAGTCTGTGATAGTAGTCTCATACTCAAATAGTTGATTATTCAGTTTGTGAATTAGATTTTTTAAATCCAGAGCTGCTAAAAAATGTGTTTTTATTAATAGGCTCATTCGCTATAATTATTACATGAATTACGATTAATTAGTGGTTTCAAATTTTCTTGGTGGACTGCTGAAATCCCACATATGTCGTATTTTTTTTATGGCTTGCGTTTAGACATTGTGATAAAAACCTTCTATTCCAATTGAGCCATGTGCAATATTTTGATTAAACCCTTTTCGATTCCCAGCTTGAGAAAAAGTAAGATGATCAATAATCTTACACTTTTAATTGATCATTATACTAATTAAAACTTGGTTAGTAACATCAAATTAATTTTATGAATGCCTCATGCCACATGCTTAATGTTCATATATTTATGGCCATAAATATCATCAAAAACATTCTTTTACTATGTATGGTAGTACATTATTCAGTTTTTGGACTAAATCCATTTTAAATCCATGTGAGAAATGAAATGTAAAAAGCGGGCTCTTTCACTTTTATGACTATTATACTAATTAAAATTTATAATATAATGATTTAATTAATATAAATTTCGTTTTATTCATTTTTGACTGATCTATTTAAAATGCACTGACAGTTTTGTAAAAAGCACTTGTCAAAACTATTCAAGTATGCCTGGGATAATTCTGTTTTTTGAAACGATACCACATGTTGGAGAAACTTGATTATTACCACTCTATACAACAAACTGAAATGTCTTTCATACTTGAACTTTTAAATAAACAGCATTCATTATACGTAATCTTTTACTGTGACTTTATTTAATGAAATTCATTAAAAAATAAAATTATAAAAAAGTTATTTGCAATTTCAAATCATTTTATTATTTTTATTATACGTACAGTGCTCAAATTTCACAAGACAATTTTTATAGATTCTGTATTCTTTCGTGCGATAAAACATGTTCATGTTGTTGAAGCAAAAAAATCTTAATATCTTTGTTACCGTAACTACGATACGTAGTCACATAGTCACACATTTTTCAGCAGGTGATCTGAAATAAAAATATTTAATTAAGGGAAATTAGCTATATATATACACTAATAAAAAATGAATTAACAAAGAAATCAAAACAAACTATCAGAATCTAATAGAGGAATCTTAAAATTTAAATATACTTTGCTTTATAGAAATTTTTCTAAATGTGTAAGATAAAGTAGATTGGTGTACTTTGGGAATTTCAAAATTTAAACATGCAAATATAAAATACTTCTTTTATTGACTTCTGGTATTATTATAAAATATAAATTCATAAAATAAAAAATAGCGTTAAAATATTTTTTGAATTATTATGGTAATTTTACAAACTAAAAAAAAGAAATTTACACATTGCTTGGCGATTATCTTTTTATATACATTTTTAAATTTGTAATGCTAAGACAGAATAGGATATATGTTTCTTGGTTGCAATATAGATGCAAAATTCTGCAGGAAAAGAAATGAATATTTCGAGTAAATACTTCTTTGGATATCAGAAGAGGAAAAAGGGCTACTACAACTGTTAAAACCTTCAAACGTTCAGTTAAATAAAAAAATTTTGAAGCACAAAAGTAAAAAAAAAGTTTATTTCATTAAACATGATTTCAAACAGCTATCAGCTGCTCCTCCAATGTATTGATAGAAAAAATTAGAATTCTAGCACTATTAACAATATGACTTCGTATTTTGTTTTTGTTTTTTGTTTGTTTAATTGTTTTATTATTCTATAGTCTGGCGTCATTGTTTGCTCAAACCATGTGTACACAATAAGAGATTTAAAAAAGAAAAAATGCGAAATCGATAAAAATAATCATAAAGTGCACCTTTTACCTCAGATTTCATTGAACAATATTACTCTATTAATCACTCGAATGAACATGCTTTTACTTTTTGGTCTAAATGAAATCTCACATTAATATTTTAAAACCTGAACTGCTACAGAGAAACAACAATGTCTTTTCTTCTTTTCAACTCAATTTAAGATAAAACGAATTGTGACTTCATTGCTTTTACTTATTTGCGACAAACCTAGCGATTACACCTATATACCAAAACACGAAAGTATAAAAAATATAACTGCTGGGATAGAGAAGTTATATTCGAGAGTGACGATGGTGTCTCTAGTTCCATTTAGACTAGCATATCAAGCCACGTTCTTGAATTGAGGAGTTTGAAAAAATGATTAAAAGAAACTGAACGCGTTTTGATGACCGTACTTTATCAAATATGAAATGGAAATTTGACTTATCCCATATAAATTTAAATGGGTTACTTTCCTGAAGTTCTTGCAAGATAACATGTCCAACTTTTTTCTATTTAAAGAAAAGATGTAAAACCTTCAGCAGCAAGTAATCATTTTAATATACCATACCAGTTTTTAAATAAAACTGAACAAAGAATGCAACCACAGAATAACACTCATAACTTGTTTCCTGCTTTTCCATTTTCCTCCTTCCTTTTCATTTCCGTCTCTCAACCAACTAGCATATTGGTGACTTACGGAGAAGTAAATTAATGTATTACCTAATGATCTAGCTCGAAATTTGTTGATTAACCTATTAATATGAGCTAAACCAATGTATAACATCTTGTTTCACAATATTGTAGAATATTGTGCGACATTATATCACATCTTGTTTCACAATATTGTAGAATATTGTGCGGCATTATATCACATCTTGTTTCACAATATTGTAGAATATTGTGCGACATTATATCACATCATTTAATATTCAACAATATTATACAATACTACGAACATTGTTTAATACCATACAATTTTGTATAGTATGCTAATAGGGAAGTGCCAACTTATCGAGGAGGCAAAATCAAACATCAATTTTGTGCCTTAATATTTCATTCCAGTTAAAACAATCTCTGCTAATTTAACTCAAACTTCTTATAAGATTAATTTGGAATTAACAAGTAGTTAGCAGTAGCTGGCGTCCAATATTTGCACTGTAATTATATGAAATAGAAAAATTATGCTGCTGCACCATATGTACCAGCCATTAGGAAAAATTAATGACAGTCTTTTCAAGATAAAATTTGTTGGCAAACTATCATTTTTAAACGTTCTGTTCTCATCAAAGCTTTCAAATCACACTTGCATCTCACACATGAGAATAAATCTGTGAATTTTTAAAGTTAATCTACAATGTAATGAACTTTGCTCTGAAATATTTATTTTCTGGCATTTGCCCCACCCGGCATGTTTCAAATTGCAGCTTTAGTTTCTATGCATAGTTACTTACCGATATTATATCTCTTTTTATGGTTATGGAAAATATAAGATTCTTTAAAAATATTGTTAAAAGCACATCTTTCCGTTATCGTAAAATGGTACATTGAGTAATCTGTATAGCATTTTTGTATATCATTCATAAAATCCATTCTTCAAGATTTTAAACTCTTTGCTTTTATTATTATTATTTATTGATTATTTCACATATTCTACTGAATGTCAGTGTTTTCTGTCTTGAAGCAAAAATCCATATTAAATAACCGTAAGATCTTTGTGATGATATACTGCTGATATACCGAAGCCATTCTCATTATTTTTAATTGTAATGGCAAGAATATCATTCTTTTGGTATAAAGTGTTTAAAACTCACGTTTCAAGACTTGTTTTTTAATTTGGACAAATGTTAACGTTTACTACTCATTGAATCATTTGAATACTCATTGAATCTTATAGTCAGTTACATAGTGTGGAGGATGGTTATGCGCGGGAGTAGAACTTGGTACTTGTGGTTCACAGCCCAGTAACATGACCACAATACAAAAGCAATTGCTCGTGTGGCGTATCTGTTAACTGGCTTATAAGCTTTCACCACAAGAGCAAAATTCATTTTAGTAACAAAGTGCATCAAGCTTGTTAATTTAAAATTTAAAATGAATGGTATACTGCAACTAAAGAAGGAAAAAAAACACTTTTTGCAAGTACTGGAGTTGTAAAAGACAAATGCACAAGAAAGTAAGAAAACTCGAGAAAACTTTCATTGAATTTCTCCGACAACGAAGACAGAAGAGTGTACACATTTAAGTAAATATTCTTTACCTTGTTTACATTGGAACCGTTACTGGAAGAGTCATTCCGGCAGGATTTTTTGGCATTGAGGAATTCGCAGCAGGTGCTCCCGTTGGAGCTCCCGCAGGTGCGTTACTTCCAGCAGGTGGCACTATTAAAAAAGAAAGTATGTACCCTTATAATAAATAAAGACATATTTGTACCGCATAATACTTTATACAGCGTAATATAAAAATATAAATAATAAAATGGAGGTTTCAAATACACTCTTTTATTAAGGTAATGTAATTTCTAATTAAACTTTATCTACTTTTGCCATTGAATTTATAATTCAATATTATAAATATTCTAATAAAATTGAATATATTTAAAAAAATTTATTTTATTGCACTTAAAATTTCAAAATGGCTTGAAAAAATAAAAATTTATGAAAACTGTGACAATAAATCTGTTTTCCATTAAAATATACGAGTCCCCAGAATTAATCCCCAGTCGATGAAAACATATCGAATTCTGAGGCTTATTAAAAGTAAGCGAGTATTCAGAATATTTAATTTGTTCATAGTTACAAGACAAATTACGTGACACTCGCTTTGGGAGATATTAGTCAAAAGATATAATTGCTCTTCTTGGAAGAAAACCACTTATAGTTATAGCGGTACAAGAACCATGATGCCATTCTCGACGCTTTTGTCTTCCTCGGAACCTCAATAATCCATCGATAGCGATTAATAATATTGACTCAAAATGACCTTTGATCTTCGAGGAAAGATTTATAAAATTAAATTTTACTGTAAAATGACGTGAAGTATTGCCGAATTGTGCTATGTTCTTGATATCCTTTTGATTTCTTAGTGGTTTCAGAAAGATATTGAAGCCATAGCACATTCGTCTATCTATTATATTTAAACAACTCGGAATCTTTAACCTCTCAGTCCTTAGGTACACATAAATAGTTTTTTTTTTTTCATTTTTCTTGTCCCTCAAATTAAAATTATAACAAAAAAATGTATGCATTACAACATTTAGGAAAATTTGTATTTTTCATCAATAGATTGTACTACAATTCAGAGTTTTTTTCCTATCCATCACTTTTAATTAGAAATATAACGAAAATGTCGTCGAACAGAGAAAAATGCAAAATTAAGTACATTTTTTACCATTTATTATTAAAATAAAAACTCTTGTGTATTTTTTATAAAATCTTTAATATCTGGTTGAAGTTATTTCCAAAGTATATCAATTTACTTAGAATTAGATTTGGGGAAAATATAAATTTAACTAAAATACACATATGTGTACCTCAGGCGTTTAAGCGCTCATTTCCTGACTGATCCTGATTTTTATCTTTTGATCGTTTGTTTTCAAACTGTCCCTGTTTGTCCTTGAAAACATTGTATGTCATTCTTATAATGAATAATTCTTATGTTCTGCAATAAAATATAAATTTAAAAATATTTATTTTTTAGCTTCAGTAAGAAAAATAATTTTATTGCTATCTTGTATTCAGTAATTGATATTTCAATCCCTCGTCGTTTATAAAATGTAAGTAATTTTATAAGCTAATAATAACGTTTTACGTTTAAGGGTTTTAACTCAAAAGGATATTACTTAACTTTTAGAACAAAGTGATTTTAGCTAAAGCAATAGAATTTCTCGTATATCTAAAGAATGAAACCTGACAAATGAACGGAAATTGGAGAAAAGGATGAATGGGTCACAGACGATAATAAAATGGGCCTTGTCAAATGGAAAGGTAACAAATCCGTGAGTTTATTATCCACATGTATAGGTAGTGAGCCAACTGGAACTTGCAGAAGATGGCCAAAAGAATTGAAATAGAAAGTTGATCTAACATAAGTTGTTATTGTAAAAGCATATGACATGTATATGGGGGGAAGCATCTACAGTTAGTTTGCATATTACCTGTGTGTAATAAGAACAAAAAAGTGGTAAATGTTGGAATTCAGGCATTTTATATATTTAATAATTGGCAATTGCTGTACATAGTATAAAATTATATTAAAGCGAGAAGTAGAGCTGTCAGAAATGAAACAGAAAATGTCCGGTTCTTATTGCAATTCCGAATGCATATAAGTAGCGCCATGTAGAAATACGAGGAAATTCCCTTCATCAGCAAGAAAGGGAGATCAAGAGTAAATAAAAAAAAAACTTTAAAAAATTTAAAAAAACATCTTTGGATGAAAACAAATTAAAGGAGGAATAGTCATCAATTAATGGAAATGCAACTTAAAAAAAGTATTGCAGATTTCATCACCACTATCTGCCGAAAATACTCCTAAAAGTTAAACAAACAAAAAGTGGTCAACGTTGGTATTCAGGCCTTTTGTAGATTTAATAATTGTCAATTACTGAATATATTATAAAATTATATTAAAGTAAGAAGCAGAGCTGTCAGAAATGAAACCGAAAATGGCATGTCCATATTGCAATTCCGAATGCATATAAGTAGAGCCATGTAGAAATACGAAGAAATTCCCTTCATCAGCAAGAAAGGAAGATCAAAAGTAAGTAAAAAAAATCATCTTTGGATGAAAACAAATTAAAGGAGGGATGGTCATCAATTAATAGAGATGCAACTTAAAAAACACTATTGGAGATTTCATCACCACTATCTGGCGAAAATACTCCTAAAAGGGCAAAACAAGTTTTTCCTGCCAAATTAAAAGAAATAAGATTAGATATGTCAAGCCATCTATGAAATACATAAGCGATAAATATGTATCAAAATGCTAGTATCCAGGTTGTAAATCTAGGAATAAACTCAAAGGCTCAAAATACAATATCTAATTATGTATATTAAAAAAAACAATATTTTTTTTATTTCATTCAAAATAAGATTTAATAAATTATTAAAATAATAAATTTTGTTATTTTTCATTTAATAAGGTCTTAAAATTAAAAAAAAAGTAGCTATTAAATAACCAAGTAAATAAGAGAATTTTTTTGTCGAGAATATTTTAACTTGCTTAAGACCTGAGGTGTACCTTAAAATTATTGGACTTAAAATTGTTTGATCAACAAATCTTTTTTCCACTATCTCTTGTGATCTATCAAAGACAAAATATCCTAAAATCAAATTTTTTATTCAATTTTTTTAAAAATCAGGACTGCAGAGGCGTGAATCATTAGTGCAATAACTGGTAATTTTGAAATTAAAGATTTTGATTGTCTTCTATAGTTTAATGGTTTTGAAACTAAACAAAGAGAAAAAAATCTGATAATTTCACACATGGGCTGTGAAAGAAATTCGTATGTAAATCTCATAATTTCGCTCATGGGTTGTGAAAAAAAATTCGCATCGAAATCTGAACCCGAATATTCATTTCACTCTCACAAGAGAGCAATTTTCTCCCATACCCACATATGATGCATTAAGACCACAAAAGTGGCCAAGTGTTTTGTATGGGAATATGATAAAATTATCAAATTCATCAAACTATATTTCGCTTCCGAAGTGATGAAATACAAATTTCCACTCTTCTTTTCATTTGCTTTTAACTCTTCACAGAGACACTCTACTGTGTATATACATATATCCTTAGTTCCTTCTACCAGCACTTCAGAACTATTATAGCAACAAAGAAAACCTTTACACGGTTGGTTCACTTACTATGTCATTAGTGCCCAAATGTCAAAATTCAGAGTTGATATTCTCACTTTGAAATTGATAGGAAATTAAAAAATATCAACTGCAAATTCGTAAAACAGCATCACACGATTTAGTGGGAAAATGCACCCTATGCAGATTAGTGTTGAGAATCGAGCGCTTATTTTTTTATCAACTTCCACAATTGTCACTTTACGAGAAAATTGTCTACTAATTCGTAAAATTCGTCTCATACGACAAACTAAATGAAGTAAATTCGTCTGCGGATGACATAAAACTAGAGTATTATGCATTTCAATATTGAGCGCCATACCTATTTACCAAAGACAGTTACAATTTTCGCAATAGAAAAACAGATACTTCCAAAGGTAATATAATGTAATACATTACAGTTTCAAACAAAGTCCTTAAAATATAACATAAAAATATTCTGTTTATGTGTAATACTCTATGATTCTAATTAAGAAAGGGCGTAAGCTCTTATATAAAATGTGTGTTTGTTTAATAATATTTGAAGTATGTTATCAGCAACAGGCATATTATTTACAAAATCTGAAATAATATATCTGAACAAAATCTGGATAAAATATCTGAAGATTTTGCAAGGAAAAGTTTCCTATTGTAGAAATTGTCTGAATGTATAGTTCAAACCTGATAGTCCAATATATAAGACATAATTATCTAACGAAACATTACGGTATCACATCGACGAATTATCGATTAGAGTATTATATTAGTTCGTATAACTAGCTTATATTAGACTTTCAGGGAATACTTATCAATGATCTTATGAAGTCCCTTCGCCAATTTTGCAAAAGTTTCGACAGTGTATCCATGCTTGTGCAAGTACATTACTTATAATAGCTTTCTGGATTGCAATTCCAGCAACAAAAATGCAAGAGAATAGACAGTTTTTGAATCCAGAGGAGTTTTGTGGGTACTTGGAAGTACTTGGGAATGTTCGAATGGATCTAACGGTAGATATGTGCTTATTTCATTTTTTTAAAAACATTACAGCTTCGGAAATCGCGAACTAATGAATGCTTTTTTTTTTACAATTTGTATAATAATTAAAAGACACGAAATATTTTTTCTTCTACAAGTAAAAACAAAAAAATAATAATAATATTTTTTCTAATATATCTTATCATTTTTGAGAAAAACTCGTTAACTCGATATCTGCAGTCAGATAGCGCTATGCGTAGTACGCGTGTGATATATAGCGAAGATTATAGATGCTTTGTTATATCTAGACACCTTCTATTATGACTATAACTGTCCTCATTTTGAAATTACGAAGGTTGAATAAAAAAGAAATTATAGTCAGTAGCTTTCGCATGCTAATATCATTTTTTATATTATATTATATTATTTTCTTAAGAATACAAATATATAAAATTTTAAGAATGTCTTTTTTCTCTTCTTTATTCTACTTCTTATAGATTAAAGGAAAAAGAAATAAAATTTTAAAATTTTGTTATTTTATTTAAAATTTAAGATTTTTTTAAAAATATATTATAAAAAGTAATAATTGAAAAAGGTAAAAAAAGAATCCATTTTTAATGAACTTTCTATTATTTATATTGCTCATATAAATCCAGCTGTTCATCCCAACTTAATGTATGATAAATCCTTAAAAAAAATGTATTGTAATGGTTAAAATCTCCGTCTTTACAAATTTCAGAAATTTATAATTCTTTTGTATTTCATTATTCATTCGATGTTTGAAACAATAAACTGTAGTAACTGGACACTTTAATTAATTTCAACAATGGAGTATTAACAAAAATCGTACTAAAATAACGTAAGGAAAGAAAACAAAAAAAAATTTTTTAATATATTACTTTCATCAACGTAGCTAGTTTTTTCAAGTCTTTTAAATTAAAAAGGGGGATAATGTGTCATGGTAAATAAATAACATCAAAACATGTGTTTCTTGACTCAGATTAATCATAGTGAAATGCTGTTTAACCTTAGTTTTAGAAAGGAAATATTAATCTTGACTTTTTTTTAAGATAATAAATCTAAAATTTCCTTAATGCATTTCTAAAGGTACCTTACAAAGCAAAAGAGATGAAATAAATAAAATATGCTTACCTGTAGTCGCACCATCAACTGAAAAATAAAAAATAAAAATATATTTAAGTAGATAAAAACCGTTTTCATCATTATGTTACATAATGGATAATTATTTCTCCAACATTAACATTATTCGATTAAATTAAATTAATAAATGTCAAACATTTATTTTAATACATCATCAGTATCGGTAATATCAAACATAAAAAAATTCGGAAGAATATTTATAAAAGTCTCATAATATATTAAATTAAAGTAGTTTCTATAAACTTTTCCTGATTGCAATCTTTTTAAAAACAGTATGCAAAAAATTGAAAATGAATATCTACACTTTGAGTGCAATCAAATATTTCCATTTAATTGAATTCATTATCATCACTTAAATGAAAAAAATAAATAAAAATAAAATATCAAATACAAAAAAATTTATGAGGTAAAGACATTTTAGTCAATGGCAACAAATCAATTTAAAATTAACTCAATTTCAATAATTCATTCTGCATTCATCGCCAAATTAAATTTTGATACAAAGTATTGAACCTTTTCTTGTGTAATACATTACAAGAATTAAAATTAATGGAAAACGTATATCTGATTTTATATTTTAATGCAACTTTAAATTCAGCATCTTATTTAAACAACCTCTTTTTTTTATTTGATGATCCCACTAAAATGCCTTTTAATAAAATGTAAATGATAGAACTTGTCTTTAGAGAATTTGCTACTAATTCAACTTAAATTTAGTAATTTGCCAAAATTTTCCTCTTTTTTACATTTATTTATTTCCCTCTAAGACGCTTTTCTTAATTCACAAAATCAAAAAGAGTTAATTTGTAATGTCAATTACCAAATTCATTAAAAATTCCTATTTAGTATCTAAGACTATCGTTTAATGCTGACGAGCAGATATTTTTTTTTCTTTCTAAACATGCACGCAGTATTAATTCGTGATAAAATTATCTTTCCGTTTCAAAGAAATTCATCATTTATTTATCGTGGTAACTAGCAGGTGAAACAAAAGCCTGCATTTTTAAATCAGTATAAAATAAAATCCCTTTACACTTCAACGCTTTACGCATGCTTAACATTTAATTGCTTTGTATGTGAAAATATAACGTTTTTTGAAGATTTTTATAAATATTTCAAATTTTAACATTTTTTCACTCACATACATTTCTATTCAAATGTAAATTGAAGGTGTCTAAAGTGCATCGTCTCTTGTAAATCAAAATTAATCATTCTGCATTTGTTAGAATGATTCAGTCATAGGGATTTCTATACATTGCATCGAACTTTTTGTCCTTATCACATTGATTAACTATGAATTTCATTCTTTTTTTCTTTTTTTTTGTGCAATAGGGAACTATTTATATTTCCATCACACTGAAGTTTAGGGCTAACAAATGCTATTTTATAAATATCAGTCAAAATTAATTCTTCTCATTTATTGGGATGATTCATTCATAAATATTTCTGTACACTGCATTTAATTTTGGTCCTGGTAAATCCTTATCACATTGATTAACTTTGAATTCAATTATTTTGTGCAACATGAAATTATTCTCCATCGCATAGAAGTTTAAATATAAACTCTATGCTATTTTTTAAACATTATTATTTATGTTTAGAGAGCCATATTGAGAAAAAAAATATATCATTCACAATTTCTCACTTCACATTCGTTACTAGTTAATGATAGTGATAAACCATTTCTGATTAATGTCATTCAACGTGATGATCAGCATTATTAACGCCATGTATTAAATGTAATGTATAGTACATTTAATGCATGGTTTGCATTACCATTTGCGGAATCATGTTTAAAGATGACTGACAATGACATTCAACTTGCACTTGAGACAGCTTCGATTAATTCACGTTTTGAGAAATCTTATGCTAAAATTCAATTAATATTTCACATCTTATTTTGAATAATGATTACATAAAAAAAAACTGTCCAAGCTGAAAAAAATTGTAGCTGACTGTTTTGAGCTTAATAATATTAAATGTACTTGAACAAGTTATACTCAATACTATATTGTATATTTATAATTTAGACAAAAAGGATATGGTTTATATAAAAATAAAATAATTTATATTTTCTCTACCTACGACATGTAGGCTTAATTTGGTGATAAAATACACTCAACAATTAAAAAATGAACGCCTACCTGATTTACTTATATTTCAAAAGATAAGTTCATAAAAAAGTAGTTTTGATAGGTGAATTTTTTAAAGTTTACAAGTAATCTTACGAACTAAAATTTTTACTAAAGGGAATTATACAAATCTTTGTTCATTTGGTCTTATTTTTTGTTATTTTTTTTCTTTATTGAATTTATAAAATGTCTTTTATGTTCTTTAAAATTTGCTTAATTTTGAGAAATTAAAATGCTTTACAACAGGCAAAGCCATACAAATACAGTACAACTATAATGTCCGTTCTAGAATACTACTGTCCCAATGGTTCAAAAGAAGAATATTCAACATGTTTTGAGAATTAAACTATGAAATAAATAAAGTTAAATTAGAAAGATACATATTCTGAGTTTCAAAACTTAAAAAGTTCATTCCTTTTAAATCTAAATCCAATTAACTGATAATTATGGAATGCAACTTCTCGCAAATTATTTCTTTGTTAATATGTCCATCAATATGTATTCAATCCCATAAAGTATCCTTTCATTTAGGTATTATGCTTATTTTACTGATGTGCAACTTTTAATTCAGGTGGAAAAAATTAATTCTTTTATTTTTCTTTTCTTAAATAGATTCCAATTGTCTAATTACTATATATGCGAAATACAGTTGTGATTAAACCAAATTTTTACGTAATTGAACTCAAAACAATTAAAATTATTATACTTAAACTGTAAATTTTCTCTAATTATATAATATAAAGTAGTAGTGAGATATCAACTCAAGTCTAGCATAAGCAACTAATTCTAAGAAATTTTTAAGATTCTCGTAGAAACTAGCAAATATTCTACGTTTGTTTACTGATTTTCATTCTGTATCTGCCATTCCTAACATGAACTGAAGCTGATTCAAATGTAGAGTCGATTATCATTCATGTGTAACCCCGACTTCAATACTTGTGATTACTACATATTATATTTAATGCATGGTCTTGGTAGCTCATTATTCCGTTGATCTAGCCTAAGCAAAAAAATCATATCAGTGCTATTAATACACGCAGGTGTACAAGGGAGAAATGCTAAAATTATATATCATTTGAATGATCTCGCACAGGCTAAAAATATGTAAGAATCTCTACATTTAAGACAAGCTTTGAAATTCATTTGAGTATAATTTAAAGTAAATAAAATTAGTTATGTTTTAGAGTTTTGATTAAAGTAGTTTTGCATTCAAACATTTTGTATAAAATATTTCATAAATTTGAATTTTATTTGTAAATATTTATTAATTGCCGTTTCTAAAAGATCAGTAATATTTATTAATGAATTAGATAATAAAAATTTTTATTTTACATAAATTACAAGTAACCAACATTCTATAAATTTATTTCTTGTGTAATGATGCGAGGAAAAAAATAATAACAATTAATTTAATAAACTTAAGACTGTATATTTAACCATATATTGCATTCATTATTGTATGTAAGTGCGAACTAATTTGAAATTAAATTTATCAAGCGTAGATCACTGTGAGATTAATATTTAAAAAAAAGGGGGAAAACAGATATGCTTTAAACATAACAAAAATTTAATAGCAATTAAAATAAAAGTAGCATATTAAATTCTAATATAAAATTTGGCTTTTACATTTTTCAAAATTCCATTCTTAAGCTTTTTATTATCTTAATCCTTTAAAGGACTTTTTTTTTCTAGTCATATTATGTTAAATTATTCTTAGGCTTGTAATTAGAATAATAAAAGGGATTCCTTTAACTTATTAGATATATTTTATTTGATTAATTAATTAATTTGGTTAATTAATAATTAAGTAACAAATCAAGACACATCATTTTGTCTGAGATAAAGAACTGAAGCGTCTAAGTTTCTGACTTACTAAAAACGTTTGTCAGAACTTATGCCAACCTACGTAATTTCATACAAAGATTGACAAATTTGGTGGGAAGCATACTTCCCACGGCCCTAGAAAGGGTTAATAAAATCTTTGGAATTAGTTAGCACTGAAGTACCCATCACTGGTCTTTAGAGTTCAAGAAATATCAAAGAATAGTTGATAAAATCGTTAAATATATAAAATTCCAGTAATTTTATTTTTTATTCATTTATATTTTCTAAACTTTCAAGCACAAATAAAGGATTAATTTATTTTCATTAATTACTTCAATTTTTAGAATTATCTTTAAAAACTCTTACTGAAAATGAAACAAACTCCCGAAGTAAAATTTTTAATTATGATTGAACAGATTGCATTTATTTTATCCAGCAATACATTTTTCAACACACACCTAAGGAAATAATGTATGATTGTTCTGAATCTTTGATTTTGTAAATTTTTTTTTAAAAAAATGATAATAACTAATTTTTTAAAAAACTAGCACTTAATCATAAAAATATTAGATAAAATTATTAATTAAGGATAAAAATATAATGATAAAATTATTAATACTTACCTGCACTTGGAACTGAAATGATAGAAAGATTCATAAGTATATTTAAACAAATTAACACAAACATTGCGTCATAAAAATATACTATCATTTTGTATTATATCTTATAAAAGAACAACTTTTCTGATTTCTTTCACCAACAAACCCAATAGTAACATTATAATAGCCTTATTTTATAAAAACTCAACTAAAACGTAAGAGTAGTAAACTCATTTATTTGTTAAATAGATGTTATCAAGCTGAAAATTTCAAAATACTATAATTTTCCAGAGAAAATTTTACGATAACATTTTAACAATTTTTATACTAAATTATGATGCATTTCATTTCACTAAATTTATTGAAATCAATAAAAGAAAAAATAAATACCTTCAAATTGAGGCTAGAGAACTTATCTATAAAACTTAAACTAAGAATAACGTAACTTTAATTTAATTTTACGATAAGAATTTTAAAGAAAATTATGCTTTAATTTGAATTTTAATCCAGACAATAAAGTAGAAAATCGTTGTATTAAATTTATCATTCAAAATACAAATTTTACGCAAAGTTTTCCGTATGTAAATCTATAGAAATACTTACTTGTTATACACTGTAAAAGTACAAATACTAAAGTGAAGCAAAATACAGTTTTTGAGGCGGCCATTTTCTCCCTTTAGTTCTCTCCAGGAACGGTATTATAAAGTATACGACTAACCAAGACAAAATCTTCAACTTTTATACCAAACACGCTTTCGCAATACTTCCTTTCCTCATGTTAATGCGTTCATCATTAGAGAAAGATATGCATCTCAATGTACTAAAATGCCAGTAATTAGTATTTGCATACTCTTCTTATTGAAGATGGAATTTTGTTTAAAGAGCAGGCGTTGTTTTTCTTACTGTTCTGAAACTGAGAGAATACATAAGTGTAATATTAATCAATCTTGCTTTCAGATATGGTTCATGTTCTTTTAATTGGGGAAAAGCTTAGAGTCGTGCGTATTAAAATGGATTATGAGGCAATTAATGTATATTAATGATAAACAAATAATTGAAGTTATACTCCTTATCTTGTTTCTAATTTTATTCAAATCAAAATTTTTTGAAGATTTATACAATTTTTGTCCGTTATTTTTTTATTAGTTTTCTTTCTAATTTTTATTTTTTATTTTTTCCCTTAAGTTTTAATTAATGCATTATTTTTATATTAATTCTTTTATATTTCCATTTTAAAAATGTATTTTATATTAAAATATCGTTTTCTAATAGTTTTCTACATGATTTTTTTAATCGTTTGCTACATTATTGTCCTTTAATCGTTTTCTACATTATGGAATTCTTTTATTGAAAAGCAGAAATTAATATATGCTAAAATTTTAAATTTCATTCAGTTTTCCGGCATACCTTTTCAATGAAGATTCTAAAGATTTTTTTTATAATAATATCCATTTATTTTTTCTGACAGCTCATATTTTATCATTTAGAACAAATTCAAATGTATAGGAACTTAATATAGCAGAAATATATCAATATACTGAGGAGAAAATCCATCAGATATAGTTATTTTAATCTCTTTTTAACTTATAAATGTATTTTTTGTTAATAAAATTAACTTTTTGAATATAAATTGCAAAATAATCAATTAATTATAAAATGAACTGTATTGTATTTCTTCTATCAATTTATTGATTGCTTATCAATAGTGGCTTTTAAGCCATTTTATTAGAGCTTTTAGCAAATGCTTTTCGATGGATAAATTTCCATATATAAGCAAAATAATCCGTTTCTTCATTAGAGATAATTCATCTATATCTATATCTATCTATACTTATAATAAAGCTAAATGTGTGTGTGTGTGTGTGTGTGTGTGTGTGTGTGTGTGTGTGTGTGTGTGTGTGTGTGTGTGTGTGTGTGTGTGTGTGTGTGTGTGTGTGTGTGTGTGTGTGTGTGTGTGTGTGTGTGTGTGTGTGTGTGTTGGCGCTCTACAGGCCAGACCGTTTGACATACAGCTATCAAATTTGGTACATGCATACCTTGGACGTTGGGAATGTGCACCTGGGGTTTCTTTTTTCGAATTTTTAATTAGAATTTTAATTATTAATTAAAACTAACTTTCCCGCCAAAAAAAATCTTCCATTTTCCCCACCGCCAACTTTTCCGCCAAAAAAATCTTCCATTATACCCAGCGCCAAACGAGAAAGGCTTCAGTTTTTTTTTCTCCCAACAGTAATGAGGCTAGGGTTAAAATTTTTCGGCGGATTATTTCAATCGGTTCTGTTTATTTTCTTAATGTTTGATGCATTTAAAATTAAACATTGTTAATGAATTAATCTTTCAGATTCATTCTAAAGTACTTTTGAATTAAAATAAAACAGAATAAAGGAAATTAAAAATTTGTAATCCGCATAGCGTTACCCCAACTGGCGTAGAAAAAATCACGTACTTGCGTTACGTAACCGGCGAAGAAAATTCACGCATGCGCATTCTGTTCTGATTGTTGCCATGGCAACGTTATCAATGGATGATTTAAATTATTTTTGGGTTAGTTGCATGCTTTTGTAAGTAAATTGTATTTATGTTAGTTATATTTTTTTTGTATATGCTTATAGTTTTAAGTACATCGTTTTTTAAGTAGTTTTTTTAAAACCTGTTTTCAACCGTTTATTTTAAACGATTCGTTTTATTTTCTTAGTGTTTGATGCATTTAAATTTAAACATTGTTAATGAATCGATCTGCTCATAATGAATCTAAAAAAATTTTGTTGACCAACTCTTGAGATATTACATAAATTTAAAAAGATATTCTTTAGCGCCCATAAAATTTAAACGCTGAGTGACTCTATTTTCAGTAATCAGATTATAAAAAAATGCTTTGTTTCAGTAAAAAATATTATTATATTAATTGAATAAACTCTTTCCACTATAATTTAAAGCATAAAGTCTACGGGTGCTAACAGAAAATGAGAGAGATACATATTACGTTATGACTGAAGGCCTTTATAATATTATGAATGAATTATATGATAATCAAAATTTGAAGTTTTAAAATATTTTGATGAAGAAGCTATTAAAGTAGAAATTGCATAAAATATTTAATTATTAAAATTTTAACGAACATTAAGATTGGCGAACCGGCTGGTCGCCAAAGGCGGCTAGTTAGTAATAAATCAAATTGGAGAAAGCAGATTTTTATTATTATAGAAAATTATTTTTGAATAACATATTTTCAATTATACTGGATATAATTTGTAAAATAATCCTTTATTTATTAAACGATTTCTATTTTAATTCTTTTGCTATTTTATTTATTGTTTGTTAATAGTGACTTTTAGAAAATGCTTTTGGATGGAAAAATTTCCATATAGTATAAGCAAAATAATCCGTTTCTTCATTAGAGATAATTCATCTATACTTATAATAAAGCACAATGTGTGTGTGTGTGTGTGTGTGTGTGTGTGTGTGTGTGTGTGTGTGTGTGTGTGTGTGTTGGCGCTCTACAGGCCAGGTCATTTGACATACAGCTATCAAATTTGGTACATGTATACCTTAGAGGTCGGGAATGTGCACCTGCGGTCCCTTTTTTTGAAATTTTAATTAGAATTTTAATTATTAATTAAAAACTAACTTTCCCGCCAAAAAAATCTTCCATTTTCCCCATCGCCAAATTTTCCGCCAAAATAATCTTCCATTTTCCCCACCGCCAAATGAGTAAGGCTCAGTTGTTTTTTTCTCCCAACAGTAATGAGGCTAGGGTTAATATTTTTCGGCGGATTATTTCAAACGATTCTGTTTATTTTCTTAATGTTTGATGCATTTAAAATTAAACATTGTTAATTAATCCATGTTTCAGATTCATTCTGAAGTACTTTTGAATTAAAATAACACAGAATAAAGGAAATTAAAAATGTATAATCTGCATAGCGTTACCCCAACTGGAGTAGAAAAATTCACGCATTTGCGTGACCTAACTGGCGAAGAAAATTCACGCATGCGCATTGTTCTGATTGTTGTCATGACAACCACTTTCAACGGATGATTTAAATTATTTTTAGGTTAGTTGCATGCTTTTGTAAGTAAATTGTATTTATGTTAGTTATATATTTTTTGTATATGCTTATAGTTTTAAGTACATCGTTTTTTAAGTAGTTTTTTTTAACCTGTTTTTAATGATTTAAATTATTTTTAGGTTAGTTGCATGCTTTTGTAATTAAATTGTATTTATGTTAGTTATATATTTTTTTGTATATGCTTATAGTTTTAAGTACATCGTTTTTTAAGTAGTTTTTTTAAACCTGTTTTCGACCGATTATTTTAAACGATTCATTTTATTTTCTTAGTGTTTAATGCATTTAAAATGAAACATTGTTCATTAATCGATCTGTTCATGATGAATCTGAGAAAATTTTGTTGACAAAATTTTGAGATATTACATAAATTAAGAAAGATATTCTTTAGTGCCCATAAAGTTTAAACGCTCGGTGACTCTATTATCATTAATCATATTATTAAAAAAAATGCTTTGTTTTAGTAAAAAATATTATTATATTAATTGCAGATTAATCATTTACACTTTAATTTAAAGCATAAATTCTACGAGGGGTAACAGAAAATTAGAGATATACATATCACGTTATGACTGAAGGCCTTTATAATATTATGAGTGAATTATATGACTATCAAAATGTGAAGTTTTAAAATATTTTGCTGAAGAATCTATTAAAGTTGGAATTGAATAAAATATTTAATTATTAAAATTTTAACGAACATTAAGATTGGCGAACCGGCTGGTCGCCAAAGGCGGCTAGTTAGTAATAAATTAAATTGGAAAAAGCAGATTTATTTTATTATAGAAAATTATTCTTGAGATTAAAATAATTTATAATTAATCTTGTTGAAAAAGTCTTACTGGTTCAATTCACTTTAAGTTTATTATGTTGTGTTGTTTCGAAATCCATCGCTTGAGGAAGTAAAAAAAAATGTATGTTAAAGCGCCGTGCAAGGAAAACTGCAACTATCTTTTAGACAATAAAGGAAACTGCCTTCGCTAAATGAGTGGGTTATAAAGTTCATTGATTCCATTCAGCACTCCGAATTTTCGGGAGGAAAGTTAATTCGTGCTAATCTACTTCACCTAGCAGTAAATCATACGCTTTGGGGTGAATTTAATGAGATAACCATAAGCAAAATCTGTTCACGTTCCAAATGCGCTGAGATAATTTATAAAAATGCACAGAAGAGCTGATTGTGCAGATTTTATAGCTTCATTTACTTTACTTCATTTACTTACTCCATTTACTTCATTACTTTTTTTAAAATGATAAGGGAAACTGCGTTTGCCAAAAGACTGTTTTGTAACGAGTATTGATTCCTTTAAGCATTTTAAATTTTCAAAGAAAAAAAAGATGTTTATTTACTTCATCTAGTAGTAAATCATAAACTCTGGGACGATTAATGGCCGAACTGTATCCAAAGCCAATTCACATTTCAAATTAGTAGATATATTCATAATAATGCACAGAAAAACAGATTGTGGAGCTTTTACAGCTCCTTTATTTTCATTGAAGCAGATTAGGAGACAATTTATGTTTTGCCTTATAATCTACTTTAATGACACGTATTGCCTTTTATTTTCATTAAAATCATTTCATACTTGTTCATAAAAAAATAAATTGCATTTATTCGTCGTAATAACATATATTTAAATCACTAACGCATTTACTCTTAGCTATTTATCTTAATGGCTGTGATAAAGTTATTCATACCTTGAAATAATCTCGTAACCTTAATGGAAATGAAAGGTTTCACAGAGAATAATTACAATTTAATAAATCAAAACTTCAAAATGCCATTGGAAATTAATTTGAGTGAGAGTTCAAGGTTCGCAAAAATTACGAAATATTAACGGGATTATTTGCAACGGAGAATTAATTGTGCCGGCATAGAACATTGAAAACTTACTTTAAACTTTATCGCTACTAAGGATAAAGGGTTGCCCAAATGAAAAATGGCCTGATTTAATGAAAAGAATATCTTTATATGAAATCAAAATAAATCACCTTGCACGTTGTAACACATGTCCCATGGTTTAAATAGCAGACCTCTGACAAGATGTAGAAAGATGGCATTTGATTCTTGAGAAAGTCTTTCACAGCTTTCTTCACTTCGTCGTCCGAATGGGCACGTGTCCCTGTAATGCTCTCTTTAATGGACCAATGATGGGGAAATCACAGGGTGAAAAATCCGGACTGTACGAGAGTGTTCCAACACTTCTCACC
The DNA here is from genome assembly GCF_947563725.1 of Argiope bruennichi. NCBI lineage: Eukaryota > Metazoa > Arthropoda > Arachnida > Araneae > Araneidae > Argiope > Argiope bruennichi. Next base: position 38,526,213 of record NC_079154.1, on the reverse strand, counting down.
AGTTTTTTTTTTTTTTTTAGTGTCATATAGAAGGATCACTTATGTGAGAAGTCCTGGCAGTTTGCTTTTGAATTATTTCAGTAATTACGTCACAGTACAGCAGTATTGGGTTGAATTGAATGAATTATGAAGAATGCTTTGATCATGACTGTTAAGTCTTCACTCTCAATTATATCCTTTATTATTGGGAAGATGATCATTCAGGCTAGTCAGGGAAATCTGCTTAGATACTTAGACGAGGTGGTAATAAATCCTTCGTGGTTATTTTTAGAATAGTAGATGTTTAACATTAAAAATGTATTGTTATTATTTTATATTTTATTGGCTACAAGCTAATTGGAATTTCGAAATTTTGCATTAATACCTGAGAGACATATAACTACACAAAATGTGTTTTCACGCTAACTAAAGATGTTTAAAAATTCGGTGTTTTCATTCATTCAAATTTTATTTTAGTGCAATTTTTTTTTTTTTTTTGTAAGCTAAATGAAATTTTCAAAATTAGCAATATATGCAATGCTTCATAAATTATAATCAAATTCAAAAAAAAATTATTGCTGCATAAAATCATTTGCTCACATTCTTTTTCCGTAAAAATTACTTTTTTGGATATTAATTACAAATCAGAATTTTCGCTTTCATTTTCCTTTCCATAATTTTGCTTTTATACAAGCCTACATTTTATAAATTGCGAAATGTAAAATTTGGCAGCAGCAGAACGCTAATACTGATACAGAGACAGACAAGATAAGTAAATTAATTCTAAAACATCAATTAAGCAACAATTTTCAAACTAGAGATCGAATGCGTAAGACAGATTTTCTCTACAAACGTTCCATTACATTTGTCTTTCTGAAAACATAGATTTTCATACTTTTTAAAGCTTTGCTAAAATTTGCATTATCTTTCTCTGTGTATATATAATGTATCCAAGATAGTGAAAACTGACCAATCTAAAACGGATTTACAGGTAACTGTATATATAATATATGAAAAGCATTTTGTTAATGGACCTACAAACATGATGTTGAAAGCAAGTCAAGAAGAAGAAAATTGCATGCATGTTCCGATGCATCAGGTATGTTTTTGATGTCTGCCACAGAAACGACAATCTGAACAATGAAATCCTCCGTTATATCCATAGGCGTTCCATAAACGATAGATTACACATTAGAGATAAATTCACACCTCACGGGAAAAACATGCATGAATACACTGTGGTCGGCATACTTTGCAAAATTTCAGGAGTAACGTGTAGCAAAAATTAGTGTTCCATTCAGGCATCTAGACTGCCTACATCTGTGCATTCTGTGCATGTATGTTTCATTTCCTCAATTTGTGTCACTATGTTCTAGTGGGTGAGCTCCTGCGTACATGTGCCTATCTCTCTGCGTGTGAAAGGGCGATCATTTCAAAACAGTTACGTTCTTAAAATAATTTCCTAATCGTTCGATTTCTGTTTTCATTGTAATTTTAAATACAGTGATGGACGAGCTATGAAATTTCACACTTAATTGAAACCCTGAACTTTATAAATTATTTATAAAACAATCTAAGATAAAAAAAAATCACACTAACTATTCCTTTCTTTCTTCTTACCTGCTCCATTATGTCGTTTCTGCTTTTCAAAAAATTCTGACAAAAGTCAACAAGTGAATAATATCAATGAAATTCTAAAGAATAAAAAGCGTTTAAACTTAATGACTACTTCTATAATCCAAGTTTTACCCACACCACAAACACTCGCAACAAGCACACATACATATATATTACACAAAATCTTCTTTAACCCAAAATGTCCTTGACCTTCAGAAATTTTGATTTTTACAAAAATCACTTCAAAATCTTCTAAAACCAACTTCTTCACAATGTACTTCGGCTTATAAGTTCGCTTTTTCTCCCCTTTTAGATATCGATCATGAGCTTAAGTGTTTTAGTTAAGTTTCTAATAGTCTTAGCGTTCCCCCAGACTTCTCGCCAACCACTTAAATTATCGAAGCGTCACAAATTCGAATGAAGGTTTGATCCCTTTTAGATGAGGTTTCGATACTTCGGCACGCATGGTGAGTTATTCGTGGTTTTAATTCCTCTGACTATCTTAATCAACTTCGAGATACCAGATAGCATCTTCAAACTATTTATGGTAAAATCGAGAGTCTTACACTTTAACTACCGTTCTTTTTACACTTTAATTGCCGTTCTTTTTACACTTTAACTACCGTTCGTTTTACACTTTAACTACAATTATTTTTTTTTATATTTATTCTTTTGGTTGGCCGATCTTGGAGTCGATTTAACTGATCGAAGAGCAAGAAATAAATACTTTTAACAATGTTTGAAAACTCTTTGATGGAAAATCTTTATATATATAAATGATTAGCATCTTAAACCCCCAGAGATTTCCACGAAAGCTTTGGCCGTGTTTATTTTCAGTTTAATCTCTTATGCATAACTTAATATTCATGGTCCTTCCTAGAAAATATTTTAAACATCAAATTATGATAGAAAATAAAGTCACCTTAGTTTGCCTTTCCAGAGCTTGCGTCTTTTATAACAAAATGGAGGGTCATATTTATTTCTCAGGTATAATATTATAAAATATAGTGTAATTTTTTTTATTAATTATTAAAATTGTTGCAATTGGGTAATTATTAATAAATATAACTATTTTAAATTATTTTTTTTATTTTTAAAGAAATGGAAGCAACCTAATCATAAAACATGAAAACAAAATAAAATGAACAAAGAATTAGCCGAATGACTTGAAAATAAAATAAATGAAATTGCCAATATTCCAGTTGAGGTATTTACATTTGCAATGAAAAAAACTGTAGAAACACTGTGGAAATAAGAAGATTAATTCAAATTTAGATGTAAAAAACGAGAAATCAAATTCTTTCCAACCAGATGTACTTAGAATGCTCCAAAACATTATTTCTGTTGGGATAATCTACTTTTTGTTGGGATAATAAACTCGTATTCAAACCTTAGAAATATTAGTGTGTTTGTAATTTTGACAGAGTTGCATCTTTTTTTTATCTGATGGTACTTCTTTCACATCTTTAAAACCTGTTTCCGTTTATATTTTCCACACTTTTACTTTTAGCTCGTTCTGTAAAGAGGTTGGCTCTCTTCGCTCAACGTATTCTTTCATAAGAGCTTTTACTAGGATGGATATTCCCTTCTAAGTAACTTTTCCTTATTGTTTGTCTAATGAATATTGCAGCTACATTATTTTTTAAAAATAACAAGGGAAAGAAGATGCAGCAAGAACATGCTTCAAGGTCCAGCATATCTCAGAAATATAAACAGCATATTCATAGAGTTCTATTAATGTTTAGAATTCCAAACTTCGAGAAAGTTTAGTTGAAAGAATCTGCAAGAATACCCAAAGTCATGCTTTCATAGTGCCCTATGATAAACAAAATTGTGTTCTTGTTGTTTCTAATGGCACTTGCCATGGACAAGCTCGCTGAAGAAATCAGTGATTATAAGCCAAGGGTGCGTCTCTTGTTTTTTCTAGTAGCGCCAACTAGGGCCAAGAGTACGTCTTAACTAACATCGCATTCGCTTGAACAGCCCCTTTTTATAGAGGGGGCAAATTCACACATGTCACAGATAGAATAGATGAAGAACAATCATGCCCGAACCGGGACTCGAATCCAGGACGTCCAGATCAAGGGAAAGACACGCTACCCCTATGCCAAAACGTCGGCAAACAAAATTGTTCTGTATTTTAACTCTCACATAGGTCTACCCGCTGAAATTTGCGAAACTAGCATCTTTTCTGTTCATTGTGTATATGAATTACATTTATTGAATCGAGTTCCATAATATCACAAAAGTATAATTGCCCAGTTCATCTATCCTCTAATTTTCAATATTAAATAGAATTCAACTTCGTTAACTTTTAACACTGAAAAAGTCCGTGTTATTAAATGTTTCAAAAAACAATAAAAAAGAAAACTTCATTTGAGATACAGAAAAAGAAACATTATTTGATCAAAATTCAAGATTCTAGTCTATACCCTAAACTTTATTGTATTCCTTCTCATAAAAAAATTTAAAATGTATTTGATTTATTTGCTTTATTTAAAACTGTGCCGTCCACATGTCTGTTCGGAATTCTTTTGTTCGGCGACGATAGAACTTCTGTCGCTAATGGTTTTTCGAGTGTTTTGGATGAACATAATCTTCATTTACATAAAATAAATAAATTATACATTAAAATAGTAATAACATTTATAATATAGTTAAAAGTTACTAGTAAATAATTAAAACAATTCATAGAATAAATAAAAAGTTACTTGACTCCAGTGTGGTGTCATCGACATTTGCCCAATAGATTACACCTGACACTAACGCATTGTCACCGAATGGAATATCGTTAACATGAAATAATTTATCATGCTTTATAATTTACTGTAAATCATCAGAAAATCGTCTGTAGATTTATTTTAAGTGTCTGAATTGTACGGAACAATATAAATATTATAAGTGCAAATATCAAAAATATCTGCGAGAAAAAGATATACAGATAAATAAATTTCAGGTTAGATTATCGAAATGTTTACATAAATAAAATATTTCCAATAAGTAAAACTTGAATCTTCAAGATATATCTGTTAATGCTGAATTTTTTTAAATAATTTTTCGCATTGTCAAATAAAGAATCACCAAAATCAATTAATTTATAAAATTATTTTCTTACATATAAAAAATTACTTTTATTTAGCCAACTGGGTGGGAGGAATCTTTATTCAATGCTGAAATTGTTCCTTTAATTGATGAAAATAAATTCTCTTACAACATAACGTTTGTAGAATTCTAATGAAAATTAAACTATAGTAATCATCGGATAGACATTTGGTCAAAAAATTTGAGCAAATACTTTGCATCACACTTTTTTTAATTCAAAAATAAACTACTTTAAAAATTAAATTTCATTTCTTCCATGTGAAGAATTTTTGTGCATGTCTTTTAATGTTAAAAAATATTATACAGCCATATAAATTGCTTGATAGAATTATATAAATTGAGTACTTCACTTTCTTACACATTTGTTTCAAAACTTTTCTTTTCATAAATTTAATATAAAAGTGCATCAATTGTGAAAAAATTAACGTCTTTACATACATCAAGCATTGAAAAACAGCAAACACAAAACCAAAACGAATCATTATTACATAAAAATCGTATTATTTCAGAATTTCGACTTCAGAAGGACATCGACTCCAGGAAGACATAAAAACGAATTTTAAAACTAGCCATCGGTCTCATTTGCCCTTGAATAGAGCCCACATAGCATTTTCAACTATTGTCTGTATTTTTCAAACAGCATCTCCTATAAGCGCACAGAATAAGTACGAGGAAAGTTATGAATTATTGTGTTAATACGCAACAAATTATAATACTCTTGGCGGCGAATATTTGTAAATGGAAAAGAACAAAATGATTCCTATAACAGAGAGGCACGTTGAAAATTGTTAATTTGGCGAAGTCAATATTTCAAATTTTAACTGTACCTTATGTTATCAAATCATGTTACTTTAAATTACCAAATAATCTGCAGGTACGATATAAATTATTTATAACCATCTTTTTTTAAATTCTAATCTTTTTTTAAGTAGAATCAACACTTCTAATAAATGAATATTCCAGGAAATGAATAATCATTCAAGCATTCTTTATCAAACCGTTTCTATGTAAAGGATCTCAGACGAATAGATTAATCTTATTCTATATTGTTCAGCATGGTAAATTCTAGGCTTTTAGTATTTGTTCAGCTAACATTATCCTATAAATCTCAATTAATTAACAAAAGCGCTTATCCAAGTTAATCGAAAAAACGATTCGACATTCATAACAAAAATATTGTGTCTGGAAACAAAAACTATTACTTAATATAATAAGAAAAAATATCAGATGACTAACAGAAAGGAAAAAACATGTCCTTTCGGTGTTGTTCTAGAGTCTAAATTTTTATAAACAGATGTTTCAATACGGGAGATTAATTAGGCCAAATTTAAAACGCATCATGTAAATGTAAACAATCGATCTGTAATGATGGAAGAGTCTAGTCAGCGGACACCGGATATTGACATTTCAAGCGGCTGCGTCATAGTTCGCGTTTCAGATGGTAAAGAGAAGGGAAAATATTTTGGGCAAAAAAAACTGAACTGATTTTGCTAACTTTCAAATATTACTTTATGTGAAAAAAAGTGTTCCTCATTAATTACAAATTTACCCTACACAAGATTAGAATAATACTTACTAATTGTTTTAAAATATATTGAAGTTTAAAAGAGTTTTACAAAATTGCTAAAAAACCTTTATTAGAGGATATTTTAGAACAAAATTTCAATTAAAAAAGAATATATATTTTTTTATGTTTTAATTTTAATTTATTAATTTTATTAATTTAATTTTAATTTATTATGTTTTAAAATGGAAATCAATTTACTGATAGGAATTTATAAATAATTGCCTTAATATAAATTCTTATTATAAATTATAATAATTTATAAAAAGAATTTATAAATAATTTATAATTTGTTTCACTGAAAACTATTTTATGAAATGGAGCATTATTTTATAAACACTTTAATGGTATGTAACTGAGTAAAATTTAATAAATTCCTTTTATTTATTTTCAGAAATTAACATTTGAATCCATGGCTCAATTAGTTAAAATTATTACTATTTTTATATTATTCTTATAATGAATCATTATTATTTATTGTTTTATTTTTATTTCATACATTTTTAAACATATATTTAATCTATTTATTCCATATCGTTATTAAATTTTTAATTTCATTTTCATTCTTAGATAACCAATCAAGCACAGAATTATTAAACAGTCTAAAATTCAAATGTATAAATTAGATTATTAGAATGTAAACTAAATTGTTGGCCAAAATAAATTGCCAAAATGCTTTTAGCAAAATTATAATGGCTTTTTTTTTAATTTTAAAAGAATGATTTTAGAAACCGTCAGCTTCAATGAAAGTGAAAATTTTTCTCTGTCAACGTAAAGTGTTTTTTACTTGACAAATGAGGTGCTTTTTTTAAAAAAAATATATGAATAACAAAGTCAAGAATGTAGAGTCGAGCTTTTAGTTTTCTGAGAAATTAACTTCAGAAACGCATTAATTTTGAAATATTCAAACTTTCCAAATGTGACAGCTAGCTTGACAAGTCCCAATTAATTTTTCTAATATTACTTAATTAATTGAACTTTATTCCGATTTCTGAGTTGCGATTCCTTATTTGAAATATGCCAACACATTTTTTTTTCCTGTTCCTCGTCAATATATCTGTATTTCCAGAATATATTCAGTAAGGCTTCTCCTAAAATACTGGATTTAACTCTTTCTAAAGCCATGGCTAGGAAACTTTGGACAAATATAACAATTTTTAAATTTTGTGGTTACTATCTGCGATGTAACTACAATTTTTTAACAACTTCAGATGTGCAAAAATATAAATAAATATTTTCGGTTTGTATTAAGAATTGGAAGTGATATTGATTAAAAATTGCTTATTATTATTGTTATTATATTGAAATAATTAAATTCCAGCATTTCATTTGCTACTCATTGTAATTAATTTTCTAAAATTAATGCAAAGTAATTATTCTTATGTTTTCTCTCTTTGTATATATATATGTGTGTATATTAATCGTTCGAAAAAGAAATAATAATACTCTATTTACAAATATTTTTACGAATATTATTATTTAATTGTATATGAGTTTGAAAAGTCTTTGTGGAATTATATCAACAGAATGTAAGGAAGAAAACGAAAAATAATAATAATAATAATAATTTTCTTTTTAAGTTAATAATTTTCTTCAGATGTATTTTATTGACTTGCAAGTTCATTTGCGAAATCATTAATAGCATTTAATATGAACAATTATTGAATTTTAAATTCATAGTCTAAAAATTACTTAAATATCACGAGAAATGTCTTTGCTAAAGGAAAAATAAGAGAGTGAAAACTTCATTAAAAATATTGTTTGAGCATGTTTAGCTTAATTATATTAACATCCCTCTTTAAAGCAACACTAGAATTATTTTGGGATGGACCTCGTAATTTTCAACTGCCGTCAGATGATGAGGACGACATCTGAAACGTCATCCCTTTCTTCAAACTTCATTGAGAGGACAATTTGCCCTGATAGATTTAAAAAATACCAAACTTTCTTTCACGACAGATTTTGTGTGTGTGTGTGTGTGTGTGTGTGTGTGTGTGTGTGTGTGTGTGTGTGTGTGTGTGTGTGTGTGTGTGTGTGTGTGTGTGTGTGTGTGTGTGTGTGTGTGTGTGTGTGCGTGTGTGTGTGTGCTATCTAACAATGAGTATGTGGACACCTGCGATAAGACCATAATTCCACCTCCGCCAAACTTTACTTAAGGCACAGTACATTCTGGCAAGAGACGTTCTCCATGCATAGGCTAAACCCTGACTCTGCCATCCGAGTGGTAGAGATTGAACTTTGATACATGGCTCCAGAAAACCTGTTTCCGCTCATTAACGGAACAATTTCGACGTGCCTTGCACCACCTCAGCCGAACAAAGTGACTGTATTTTGTAATCAGATGCTTAACGGCGTCAGCACGACCATAGAAGTCAAGCAAATGCGCTTCCTTGCGAGTGGTATTTATCGAAACAATACTCTCGGATGCTTGCTAGAATCCTGGAATATATGGGTCATCCTTTGGTGCAGTTTTTCCGAAAACGCGTCGGTCTCTGTCTTTTAGTTTCGTGCGCCTGCCGAGCTCGAAACACATTCCGACAATCACTACTCACCTTCCACTTTTTAATCACAAAAGCAGCTGTCGATTTTGGTATGTTTAACTCACTAGGTATATCTCTTAAGGATTGGCCATTTCCATGATATCCGATAATTACAAACCATGCTCTGAATTTCATGGTATTTATCTATATATATATATATATATATATATATATATACTTATAATAAAGCTCAATGTGTGTGTGTGTGTGTGTGTTGGCGCTCTACAGGCCAGGTCATTTGACATACAGCTACCAAATTTGGTACATGTATACCTTAGAGGTCGGGAATGTGCACCTGGGGTCCCTTTTTTTGAAATTTTAATTAGAATTTTAATTATTAATTAAAAACTAACTTTTCCGCCAAAAAAATCTTCCATTTTCCCCACCGTCAAATAAGTAAGGCATGAGTTGTTTTTTTCTCCCAACAGTAATGAGGCTAGGGTTAGTATTTTTCGGCGGATTATATCAAACGATTCTGTTTATTTTCTTAATGTTTTATGCATTTAAAATTAAACGTTGTTAATTAATCGAACTTTCAGATTCATTCTGAAGTACTTTTGAATTAAAATAACACAGAATTAAGGAAATTAAAAATGTCTAATCTGCATAGCGTGACCCCAACTGGCGTAGAAAAATTTACGCATTTGCGTTAACGTAACTGGCGAAAAAAATCCACGCATGCGCATTGTTCTAATTGTTGGCATGACAACCAGCGGACGATTTAAATTATTTTTAGGTTAGTTGCATGCTTTTGTAAGTAAAATGTATTTATGTTGGTTATATATTTTTTGTAAATGCTTATAGTGTTAAGTACATCGTTTTTTAAGTAGTTTTTTTTTAAACCTGTTTTCGACCGATTATTTTAAACGATTCATTTTATTTTCTTAGTGTTTGATACATTTAAAATGAAACATTGTTAATAAATCGGTCTGTTCATGATGAATCTGAGAAATTTTTATTGACAAATTATTGAGATATTACATAAATTAAGAAAGATATACTTTAGTGACCATAAAGTTTAAACGCTCAGTGACTCTATTATCAGTAATCATATTATTAAAAGAATGCTTTGTTTCAGTAAAAAATATTATATTAATTGCAGATTAATCATTTACACTTTAATTTAAAGCATAATTTCTACGAGGGGTAACAGAAAATGAGAGAGATACATATTACGCTATAACTGAAGGCCTTTATAATATTATGAGTGAATTATATGACTATCAAAATGTGAAGTTTTAAAATATTTTGCTGAAGTATCTATTAAAGTTAGAATTGCGTAAAATATTTAATGGTACGACCGGAGTTTTATCCCCTGCTTGGCGAAATTTTTAAAAATCGCAAACAACGGCCTTGCGAAATGTTCAAAAGCAAAGAAGCAGATGTTCAATTATAGTGCATAATAAAGATTGCCAGCTTTGGTGCGTTATCGCAACTTAGCGAAGAAGGGGGTTAAACTCCGGTTCAACCTATTTAATTATTAAAATTTAAACGAACATTAAGATTGGCGAACCGGCTGGTCGCCAAAGGCGGCTAGTATAGATATATATACAAATAAGCTACCTTTATTCAATCTTGCCCATATGGTCTTCAGTATAAAAAAGAAATTTATGTTAACTATTCAAAGTTAATATTATTAATTCCGCTAGATCTTCAAGAAATAATATATCATAAACAATTTCTTAATATAAAAACTATAACAAAAACTTTTTAATGATTCGATTTTTTTTTCTGCACTATTTGCTATAATTAAAAAAAATTAATTCAATTTGATGCAGAATCTTTAAAAAAATATTAAACGTTATGATGAAATTCGAACTAAATTCATTGTCCCATACAAATCATTCAATCGTATGGTTTTTCCAACCTTAAAATTAAGATCAGAAATTACCTTCTTTGGATATTAATTTTAATTAGAATTTTCACTTCTACTTTTATTTTGCACTAGCCGCCTTTGGCGACCAGCCGGTTAGCCAATCTTAATGTTCGTTAAAATTTTAATAATTAAATATTTAATGCAACTCCTACTTTAATAGCTTCTTCATCAAAATATTTTAAAACTTCAAATTTTGATAGTCATATAATCCACTCATAATATTATAAACAACTTCAGTCATAACGTAATATGTATCTCTCTAATTTTCTGTTAGCTCCCGTAGAATTTATATTTTAAATTAAAGTGACAGGATTAATCTGAAATTAATATAATAATATTTTTTACTGAAACAAAGTATTTATTTTGTAATATGATTACTGAAAACAGTCACTGAGCGTTTAAACTTTATGGGCACTAAAGAATATCTTTCGTAATTTATGTAATATTTCAAGAATTTGTCAACAAAATTTTCTCAGATTCATCATGACCAGATAGATTAATTAATAATGTTTAATTTTAAATGCATCAAACACTAAGAAAATAAAACGAATCGTTTTAAATAATCGTTTGAAAACAGGTTAAAAAAACTACTTAAAAAACGATGTACTTAAAACTACAAGCATATACAAAAAATATATAATTTACATAAATACAATTTAATTACAAAAGCATACAACTAACCTAAAAATAATTTAAATCATCAGTTGATAATGGTTGTCATGGCAACAATCAGAATAAAATGCGCATGCGTGAATTTTCTTCCCCATTTACGGTAACGCAAATGCGTGAATTTTTCTACGCCAGTTGGGGTAACGCTATGCAGATTAGACATTTTTAATTTCCTTTATTCTGTGTTATTTTAATTCAAAAGTACTTCAGAATGAATCTGAAACATGGATTAATTAGCAATGTTTAATTTTAAATGCATAAAACATTAAGAAAATAAACAGAATCGTTTGAAATAATTCGACGAAAAATATTAACCCTAGCCTCATTACTGTTGGGAGAAAAAAAAACTGAAGCCTTACTCATTTGGCGGTGGGAAAAATGGAAGATTATTTTGGCGGAAAAGTTGGCGGTGTGGAAAATGGAAGATTTTTTTGGCGGGAAAGTTAGTTTTTAATTAATAATTAAAATTTCAAAAAAAGGGACCCCAGGTGCACATTCCCGACCTCTAAGGTATACATGTACTAAATTTGATAGCTGTATGTCAAATGACCTGACCTGTAGAGCGCCAACACACACACACACACACATTGAGCTTTATTATAAGTATAGATATAGATATTAGTGTTTCAAGAACATTTTGTTATTCGTGATTTCCACAGCAGAAGCTTTATGTAAAATCAAAAATTCGTTATTTGTTAGAGCATTTATCGAATCAAGTTACATAAAATATAATTATTTTCCATTTAGACCATTTTAGCAGATCTGTGTCTAACTAAAGGTTTACAAATTAGCTGTGTGGCCCTGATTTGAATGGATATATATATGAATGGTTCATATTAAACAAAACTTGCCTTAAAATAAAACTGATTTATTGGATTAATAATATAGAGAGTGTAAAAGATCATAAAATAATTTTTCTTGAATTTATTTTTTTAAAAAAATAATATTTCATATTTGTTTCATTTCCTACAGACACGTGCCGAAAATTATATTTTTGCAGATTTCATTTCCAAAAAGATTTAATTTATTTTTAGTTGGAGCATTAATCAATGTGATGGCAACACTTTGAAAAAAGCTAATTTTTCCCCATGAGTGCGAAACGTGCTCGTGCAGCTTAAGTTTTATTTTTATTTTGTAGAAAAAAAATTTGTTGAAAAATATAATTAAAATATTTATTTAAAAATTCATTAAAAAGAGAAATTTAATTTTAATTTTAAAATATTGGTATCATTTAAAAGATAAATTTTTGATCTTTAACTTCATGTAAAAATCTTTTTTGTGTGGTAATATTTTCGGAAGTTATAGCAGAAACACGCCAAAATTTCGCTGAATTTTTAAATAAATAAAATTCTAATTAAAAATTCGAAAAAATAACCCCCAAGTGCACATTCCCGACCTCCAAGGTATACACGTGCCAAATTTGGTAGCTGTAGGTTGAATGGTTGGCCTGTAGAGCGCCAACACACACACACACACACACACACACACACATTGAGCTTTATTATAAGTATAGATTATATGATTTTTTTTAGTTCGCAGTTACAGCAATTTGTTGAGGACTCTTTCTATTAAGTTAATATTTTCAAATCAACCCATTGTTATAGTTAAAGAACAATAATAATGAGATTTTAATTGAAAAATTTAAAGTGTAATGTTTGGCGATCAAAAAAGCTAATATTCTGGCAGAGCAAGCTGGTCGCCAAAGACAGCTAATTGTCCTATAAATGAAAGTTATACAACTCGTTGACTCAAAAATAGTTATGAATGGTAATCTTTTTCTAAAAACATTAACATTCTTGACAGACCAAAAACTGCAGAAATTATTCGTGATCTAAAATCTGATTTTATAAAGAACAATATATATATATAGTATATAATAATACATATTTTTTAAAGGAGCCATTTTTTTCAAACCTAGTTTATGTTCAAGCACGTTTGGTTGTAAAATGTGTGTTAAGAGAGATATATAGGAAGAACTGAATTTTACGACCCATTTTTCAAGACGTCTACTTTTCTCCAGTGAAAGTATGCTGCGAAAAGCATATTTATTATAAAAATGAAATTTGTTCATTCTACGCCCAACATATTTTCTGGTTCAGCTATTCTTTATACTTCTCTGACCAGAATGTATTTTTCTATCGTGTCATCAACTATGAATAACGCCAGAGTATTTTCTAGTCAAATCTGGAAAATAGGCATATTTGTTTCAAAGAATTTATCGCAAGCTATTTATTTTAAAAGAATCTATTTTGAAACAAACTAAAATTAAAGCTATTTTATATGATACGTATACGTAATATATTAAATTAAATACGTATACGTATATAATTTAATTTTGAAAACAAAATAATTAAACTATACATTGTGTAAAATATTTTCCAAGTTAAACGCATTTTTATATTTTTAAGTTTCTTGATATTTGTTGTAGGAATACAAAATATAATAACCCTCCGTAAAGTATATTGATCTAGTAAACTTGTATATAGTTCTTTGGGCCGGTATTCTTTATTTCAAAAGGAATTTCGAAATTAATTTAATTCTTCTTTTAAATAATTTTTTTAAGTCTTGCATTTGTTAGTTATTCTTAAAAAAATGTTTTATACGATAATTTAAATCACCATAATTTATATATATTTTTTTTTAAATTATGATACAAAATTTCCTCGTAAGGGGAAATTCTTTAAAAATTTTATCAATGATCGACAACTTACATTCGAGAAATATCGTAAAATAATACCTTCAAGGAATACAAAGACTCAAAAACTGACCCGATACTCTACATTGAAAAAATAGATAGCCATTCAATATATTATAATTTTATTTTGAAAAATATTAATAAAGTGTAAAGTATAATTTAAAGTTTTCTATTCTTATGTCACTGGATGTAATTCATTAACCAGTTAACTATTTCGACCTATCGGAGTATATAAATTGTCTGAAGCAGGCATATATATATTTTGTAAATATAACAAATAATTAAATATAAATATAATAACTAAGCAATTATTATATAGATATAATAATTGTCATCTATATAATAATTGTCAAAACTCGCCATAACGCAAAATGTTATATATTTTTCCATGACGAGTATAGTCGTCGAAAGCAGTTAACTGGTTAAATCTCGTTGAAATGGCTTAATTAATTCTTTTATAATTGTAGACTCGCTACCAGATATCTGAAGATGTCTGGTAGCGAGACAGTAGCAGTACAGTATGATTAACATTTATATTTCAAACGAATAGGAATAAATATTTTCAATTGAAGGAAATTTAATACAGCTAAAGAAAACTTCATATTGTATCTTAAAACAACATTTTCTCATTTATGTTTTATGTGTAAATGAAATAATTGATCTATTTGGTAATTAATCTAAGTAACTAATAAATAATTTAAAGAAGGAATCGCTGCGAATATGTAAAATATAAGAATAGAAATATGAAGACCTTATTCTATTCTAAAAAATAATTCGTTCTAATTCTTCAATATCTAGTTACTTTTTTTAGGATTAAATAAATATTTTAAATAATCATACTGTAAAAATAATAATTTTAAAAAGGAGCAAATAATGATGATTTTTCGAAGTCATGTATAATGTAAACATTGAAATTTTGCATTTTTTTTTACATTGTCCTTTTATTTTATCTCGTTTTTCCAATTCTAGAAATAAGAGCAATTTCGCAGTTTTAAATTATTACATTTTTATTAAAGGCTATTTCATAACTGAAGATTTCGGTTTAGGGGTATATTCATAATAGGAAATTTAAAGCTAAACTCAATTTAAATCAACCAATCAAACTAAGGAACTCAATTATTTGAATATTTGAGCTAAGAATTGCATGTAACAATCAAATTACTCAGCTTATGACAATAAAAGTAAGTGAAATATCTGTGAAAAATATGCCGGCATTTAATTTATATACTTTTTAATAAATGAAATCAATCATTTTATTTTCAGAGAAATAGTTGTAAGGATAATTGTATTATAAAATTTTTCTATAAGTTTAATCGTTTCAACAAAAAGGTTTCTCTTTTTTCGAATGAAAATCCGAAATTTCTAAAACAATATCGACTTGCAGAATTTCTATACATGGAAGTTTAACATATTTATTTAAAAATCCAATGATTTATATCACTTATGGCTATTATAATTAGATTACTCTCGTATAGGAAAATAATGTAAATAGAATCAGCAACGAAAACATGGTTATGGTCAAACGAATTCAGGTTTTTAATGTTGATTCACTCAAAACTTTTCGTAATAATTTTTTACAGATTTTTTTAATAATTTTAATTAGTTCACTCACTGTTAATGTTATATTAGAATTGAATAACATATTTGAAATCTAAAATGTGCAGATTCTCTGCTAAGGGAAGTCCCATCTCTCACAATTAAATATGAAGCTATGGAATAGGTGGTTATATATACCTAAAAATACTGTTGTTATTGATATCCTAAATGCATACGATATGTGTTATGACTTTCAAGTGACACGGAAGTTTGTGACAGGGAATCGCAAATGTAAACCTTAGTAGTGAAATTTTGTGACATGAAATAGAAAGCACCAGCCATTCTATTTCTATTTAAGGAAAAAAAATGAAATTTTTTTAATTCATACAATCTGACAAAAAATTAAAGAATAAATCATTCTTGGAAAAAATCATCTTTTTAGGAAAATAAACGCAACAAATTAGGGACATAGTTTTTTTTATCATCAAATGCATT
Organism: Argiope bruennichi; assembly: GCF_947563725.1. Lineage (NCBI taxonomy): Eukaryota > Metazoa > Arthropoda > Arachnida > Araneae > Araneidae > Argiope > Argiope bruennichi. Next base: position 38,510,140 of record NC_079154.1, on the reverse strand, counting down.
TATTTAACTTAAAGGGATAAATCTTCATTACCCAAACATTATTCAAAGCAATTTAATGCATTTCTTTTATAATTGATTGCACATTATATAAATAACGTGTCATTGAATTTGACTTGGGCAGTTTATTATTTCTTTATTTTTTAATACATTAAAGAATGTCTCTTTTTTTTATATTCTAGCGTGAATGATGAAAATATACAATTTTTTTACTTGCTAAATCATTGTGCTGGAAAAATCTTTTAATCCATTGAAATCACCTGCAAAGTAACGCAATACGAATATTCATTAGTAAGGATTAGAATAGAAAAATTGCTCCGCTTATGATTTCAATTTTATGTAAGCAGAAACAATTATCTAGAAATTCCTGGATTAAAGTATAGTCAAAATACTTGATTGATGGTGTTCGAATTAAAAAAAAACAGAAATCCCAATAAAGGTCTAGTTTTAAAGCAAGAAAAATGTTTGAATGTAAACATTAAGGCATCTAAAAAATCTTAAGGTGAAAAAGAAATTAATCGTTCGAAAAAGAAATAATAATACTCTATTTGCAAATATTTTTATGAATATTATTATTTAATTGTATATGAGTTTGAAAAGTCTTTGTGGAATTATATCAACAGAATGTAAGGAAGAAAACGAAAGAAAAAAAATAATTTTCTTTTTAAGGAATTCAGATGTATTTTATTGACTTGCAAGTTCATTTGAGAAATCATTAATAGCATTTAATATGAACAATTATTGAATTTTAAATTAATAGTCTAAAAATTACTTAAATATCACGAGAAATGTCTTTGCTAAAGGAAAAATAAGAGAGTGAAAACTTCATTAAAAATATTGTTTGAGCATGTTTAGTTTAATTATATTAACACCCCTCTTTAAAGCAACACTAGAATTATTTTGGGATGGACCTCGTAATTTTCAACTGCCGTCAGATGATAAGGACGACATCTGAAACGTCATCCCTTTCTTCAAACTTCATTGAGAGGACAATTTGCCCTGATAGATTTAAAAAAATACCAAACTTTCTTTCACGACAGATTTTGTGTGTGTGTGTGTGTGTGTGTGTGTGTGTGTGTGTGTGTGTGTGTGTGTGTGTGTGTGTGTGTGTGTGTGTGTGTGTGTGTGTGTGTGTGTGTGTGTGTGTGGAATCGGGTCTAGAACCTAGAACCCGTCAGTCCTGAAGATAAGATGACTTTGATGATACAAAATAGTTTGAAAAAAGTTATTTAAATTTCAGAAAAGATTTTGAAATGTGGTATTTCAGAAAATAATTAAATATAATGATATCAACATAATTTTTTAAAAATTATATACTAAGCAAGACTAATACTTTAGAAGGACATTCGATAGTAAATACTTTTCGACTTTTTTTTAATTTTTTTGAACAAAAAAAATATTTTTTTGTAATATGCAGATCAATTTTAAATATTTGGTAACAATATAGTTGAATATTATATCCATAAATAAATTTATTAAAAATATAAAGGAAAAAAGATTATCAAGTACAGATTTGATCTTGCAATTTAAAGATTTAAGTAATATTTAAATATTTATTTGGAAAATGTTTACAATCTGTGAAAAAAGCATTTTTTATTATTGAATACAGTAATAATTTTTCGATTGTCAAATATTTCAAATCCAAATAATTCAATGAATATAAAAAGTTTTATATTATATTTGTATTAAATTATATTAATATTTATTATAATTTAAATTATATTTATATACAAGACAGATAGGTACTGTAAAATATTTAAATTCTAAAATTTCTACCAAAAAATCTGTCTTTTTTTTTATTTTGTACAGAAAAAATTATTTTGATTCTTCATAGAAAATATTTGAGCCAGTATCAAAAACACCCAACAATTCAAGTTTTGAAAAATAATAAAATAAAATAAACTTAGTGACAATGACTTCATATTATTTTTACAAAATTTAAAAAAAATTAAAAAAGAAACGTACGTATTGTTTAATTTTAAGTAATATTTACTAAAGTGCGTATACATTCTTTAAAAAGGGAAGATGCAATATTTTTAAGTCATGTACGCACTTCAAGAATTCTTTTATATATAGGATAAAATATTTTTGAAAAATTTAGAATCCCTTATTTCTGTATTTCAAATAATATATAGTAATATAATGATATTTTTCAATGCATTATGCTTTATAAAAGTTTTAATGTCAAAAATTGCATTAAGAAATATCAAAGACCCTAAAATTTATAAAAGAGAGAAAGATAAAAGATTTAATATTCTTGCATGTTGTTTGTGAAGTTTGTGGAGCCTAAGATTTCTTTATTGCAAGACTGAGTTTCAAATTTTATAAAGTCGTTTTTTTAACACCATCAAATATTAGGGTTTTTTTTTAAAAAAATAATTTCATAATTTAACTTTATCTCTATGTCCAACCAATGACATTGTCGAGTTTCATGATATAGATGAAATATTGTGTTTTCTGTTGATTATAATCTATGATACTACCCTAAAATATTTAGATAATAATAGACGTAGAAATCTAAGAAAAATTAATTTATGAGAAAATTTGGATTCCTGGAGAATTTTCAAGGGAAACTGGCCCGTTTTAAAGATTACCTCCATAGAATATATGAGGTAGCTAACCCGATTTCATCAAGTAATACCTTGCTAAAGTATATATCGATCAACTACTTAATGCTGATAATGAGGATCTGTAACACAATTAGTAGATAGTATCCATAACGTTCTTCTTTCTATTTATATACTTCAGCCATATATGCCTTTCTTATGAAGCCACTGATAAGCTCATTTCGCAGTAGCTCAACCATCATTTTTTTTTTTTTTTTTTTTTTTCATATTCTCTTTCGTTTTCTATTAAGACCAAGGAAATTTTCAGGAGCAAATTTTCTTCAAAGAAACTCGAATAAAAACGGAAAAAATAATATAACGTTGTAATCATATAGTTCATATCTTTCTCTTTCTGTTTTAAATGGGCTGTAAATTAACAGATTTGTTGAATCGCTGTATAAGGTTATTAATCATTACAAATTATTTATGAATCCCAGTTTCGATATAGATAAATATAGCAAGTAGTTCAAACATGGTCTATATGAGGATATATTTCCAAGTTGTTTCAGTTTTAAGTTTTAAAGTACGTAAGTTTTTAGATGTCCTTACCATGAATTGACATCGACTTAATTATGAAACACAAATCCCAAAACTTTAAAGCAAGAAAAGGTAGAACATCTTCATATAAATTACATATTTTAATTCTAATTTGTTTTTTGTTAAAAAAAAATTATCAGAATTAAAATCAAGCATTATCTTAAAAATTCGAAACTCATTGGCCGCTACCTAAGCTAAAATTTCTGAAAATCTTAATCTTAAATCCTTAATCCAAAATCTTAAATCCAAAGTTTTCGTATTCATAAAAATTACATTGCACACATAATAATGTGTATTTCCTCATTTGATGCTACAAATATAAATTTATTTAATTTGTATTAAGTATGCCATTAACTGTAATTAATGGCATACTGTAGTACAGAATGTTAATGTTACTTCAGAATTCCTCAAAATTATCTTAAATTAAATTATCTTTCTTGAAGTGCACTCTTTTGTTTGAAATTTTCTATGACCTCGAATATATAATTATTTAATAAAAACATTCAAACTCAGAGTGACATGTTTGTATTGTATTGTGTCAGTTTCTTATGGAAAATAGATAAATTTAGCCAAAATAAGTCAACCAAAAATTCTTGAAACTTTTAAAGGAAATACAAAAATATAGGTATCTTGCCAAAAAGAGAGAATAAAACACACCTTATTCCATTTTTTTACATTGTATCAAGAAATAATAAAACACCGTATTGAAAATATTTCCTCCCAAACAGCAATCAAAAAGTAAAGCCTTCAAGTAAAATACTGTAATATTTTCTTTATCCTTTTCTATGTTTCAATATTCTTCACGCAGTTATAAATATTCTACTTTTCAAACATGTTTACAAGCATATTTTAAAAGCATACTGTCTGCAATATTTTGTTGAAAGAGTTTCATATATCTGACTTTCTTAAGATGAAAGGTGTTGTTGTGAGATAGAAATCGATTTTAACCACATGTTTCTGAAAAATTAATTCTAAAAAAGCGAAAAAAAAAAAGATTTAATATTTTATTTTGCATCTCCATTTAAATTTATCCTCCTTTCTGCTTTTATCAAAAAAAAATATTATTTGCAAGCTTCGTAATCTTCTTATTTTCAAGCATGAAATTTAATAAATAAAACAGTTTCAGCATTCTTCTTATAATTTTACTTGTTATTATAATTATGTTATTATTATTATTTTATTTTTATTTTTCCTTTACCTTTACTTATGAAAAAATTAAATAAATAAAAAAGTTTCAACACTCCTGTTATAATTTTAATTATTATTATAATTATATTATTATTGTTACTTCAGTGATATTTTCCTTTTAATTATTTAACATGAAATTGAATAAATAAAACAGTTTCCGCACTCTTCTTACAATTTTAATTGTTATTATAATTACATTATTATTCTTAAGGTAATTTATTTTTTCTTTTATTTGTTTATTACAATGTTTTCTCTATATTATTAAAATGAATTATTTTATTCCCTTGGTCATCTTTCTTCCCACATTTAATTTGATTGTCTTGTTTCTAGAACTGTGATGTGTATACTAGTAGTTGCGTAGGCTCAAAGATTACTAATATTACAATTATTATGTTTAGCTAACTAAAACAGAATATTTTGCCATTTCACTGATTTCAGATCTGTCAATTTACTTTAAAAATTTAATTTATTTAATTTTTTCTTCAGTTTCTAATATAGTTTATGATTATATTAAGGATCACCTTTAGTGCATCTCTCAAAGAAAAGCGAATGTAACGTTGTTTCAGTTATGCAGTTACTTGTAAAATTTAACCACACCCATTAGGTGCCAAGACTGTTTCGAGAATATTGAAGATTTTCTTCTCTAGTTCTTAATAAAGGTTAATAAAAATTTATAAACTAAAATGTGCTTAGTTTATAAACGTTGAATTTAAGCTGGCTATAAGAGATTACGAAACACAAATGTTAACCAATTTCTTCCGAAGATTTGTCGAGATTATTAATGCTACTATACAGGGTGTATATAAAGTCCCGGACCCATTTTGATGTTTAATAACTCATAAAATAATAAAGATAGATTTAAATTAATAACATAAATGGTTAAATAGACTCAAAAAGTTTCATGACCCTTGTCAATGAACTTCCACGTGTGCCCCCTTCGTCGCACGGAGAATATCAAGTCGATAGTCAATTTCACGCCAGGTAGCGACAAGCATGTCGGCATCCACAGAGCCATTTGCGCACTTTATGGCGATTAACAATGCCAGAAACATGAAAGGATGCTTCATTTGAGAACATTATGCTCTTCAGAAAATCAGCAGCATCTTCTATCCTCCTTAGCATATCTGTTGCAAAGGCCATCCTCCTAGGTCTATCGTTCGGTTCCAAAACTTGAACAATTTGAACTTTGTATGCATGCAGTCTTAATTTTTTCTTAATAACCTTGTACACCGTCGAAATTGGCATATCCAATTCTGTTGCCGCTGATCTCACAGATATTCTAGGATTGAGTAAAAATGTCTCTCTGACACGCTCAACATCAAAATCACTTGTGCAAGGACGTCTGGAACGTTTCTTATCTTCGATACTTCCAATTTCTAGAAAATTCTTTTTCCACCGCAAGGTGCTGTTTTTGGATGGAGGATCTTTTTGGTAAATTCTTCTGAAATTTCTCTGTGCTTGCACTATCGATTTCATTTCTATGAACCACCATAAACTCTGTGCTTTCTCTTGTGGTGTATGCATTCTCCTTAATATCCGCTCGAATAAAACATCACATACAAAAGTACTACATAGAACAAACACATCAAAAGTAAACATAACATTGCAATAGTTGACAAAAACAAAAGAGAGAAAAATGCAATTGATAAGCAGACAATATTTAGAAAAGTACAGATATTTAGACTGGAAAATGAAATTATCTGAAATGAACCACACGCGCAGACGATATTTACAAAAGTAAAAATATTCAAACCTGAAAAGGAAAATATATGAGTTATTCCATCAGTAAATGTCATAAGTGTGTTTATATCTTTATTATTTTATGAGTTATTAAACATCAAAATGGGTCCGGGACTTTATAAATACCCTGTATATTAAAACTACTCTAGATTTCTGCCAGCGATATTATCTTTGCTAAATTTATTGCACTTTGGAAAAAGTTGTAATTTTTTTTCAAATGCTTTTAATATACATAGGAAGTTAGTACGGCGGGAGAACAATCTGTTGAAAAAAATGAAGAATTCCTACCACTTCTACTCTGTTAATCAGTTAATCCGTTGTATGATTTTGTTCGCAAACCACGTGACATAGAAGTTCCATTTGATTTTTTAATGTAATTCCTTCTAATGAACCAAGTTTTTATAACAGAAAAATTTATTAAATAACAAAATCATTTATTAATAAATTGATTAAGCTAATTCATAATTTAAAATCAATTCATCAAATAGAATCAAAGTGTTATTAAAATATTTGTTATATTAATATATCAAAATAAAAAGAATTGTGAAATAACATACATTTCTGCAGAGGTTGATAACCCCTTTTGTAGAAAATGCAAAAAAAAAACCCATAAAAATTAAACTAAATTTAGGGCACACAAATTCTATGTCATTGAACCAAATTCGAATCGTGATTAATATCGAATAAATATACATTTTCTGTAGATTTACCACATTTATATTTTATAACTTGCACTTATTCTTTCTAACATAGAAATAATACGAAAAAATGGTATTTTATCACTATACACTTTCATTAATCGTAAATTGTATTCCAATTTAGTAAAGACATATTTCTGTCTTGCTTTCATTTGACTTGAGATATTTAAGTATATCCAAACATATTTATTATCCTTTTCCTGTATTTAAAAACAATATGCGTACTCGACTAATTAAAAACAAATTGGTTTTCCTGTTATTGTTTCTAATGGCACTTGTCATATACAAGCCCACTATCTTTAGAAGTCAGTGATTTTAAGCCAAGGGTGCGTCTCTTGTTTTTCAGTAGAGCCATCTAGGACCAAGCTACACACACGTCACAGCTCTTTTTACGGGGCTTATCACTCATCTACAGATCGTAATTTAGACCTGAATCAGAGAAAAATCACCCCTGATTCAGTAGCCCCAGTGGTATTACTCTCGACATGGAGGACTTTGTGAACACGACAGATTTATACGTGCGCCAGCCACCACACACACGGAGAGTCTCGAAACCCAAGGGCCGGGAATCTAACGCCCTACCAACCAGGCTATTCCAGCCCATTTAGTTTTCGTAATTGAAACTATCTATAATATTAATGTCTTTCTAGCTTACAAAACAGCTGATTAAAAATAATCTGGAAATTTATTTATAACAACGGCTTATTGCAGTACTTTTATCTGATAGAATTGATCCACTGGAAGCCAAATATTATTCTGAAAAATTTCTAAGAAAACAATGAAAAATCATTAGCCTACATAATGAAATTTATATTATTTACGCCTGATTTAAGTATGCATGCATATATAACATATTCATTTTGCATATTTATGTAAATATTTATGCAATGAAAATTTTATGAATATACATAAAAAGAAGATAAACTTTGAATATAAAATATTTTATTTTAATTTTTAATTTCATATCTGCTTTATGCATTCATTTTACTTTTTAATTTCATTTAATTTATTTCGTCGTATTTTAAGCACATTTAATAAATTAAACATATTTCTGCATAAATAAAAGAGAAACATAATTTTAGAAAAGATTCGGAAAGGGAATAATGTTCGAGCTTTAGAACCTTGAACGCTAACGTACAATGAATGATATACAAAATCAACTGAATGGTCTTCCCAAAACTTTCTCGCACACTATTTAATAAACTTTTCGTGCCAGAGAACTCATTGCATAGAATTGGCCTCCAAAAGTTATGAAATATTAACTTTTGATTTGAATTTAACATTTTTATTGAATATATCGTATCATCCTTGGCTAGGTTATTGGCAATTAATTCCTGGCTCGCCGTTAATAATATTCGAAAATCGAATTTGTACTTTACATGTGTTTCCTCGACCGTTTTAAACAAAGATCTGACACAAAACTGCAAGTGGAGTCATAAAATGTCATGCTAAATTCCATATATTTTCACTGCATTTTTCATTTATTGAGCTTACAGGTTTCTGAAAGTACAGACCAATAAACAATCAATTGCCATTTTACTTGTTCCAAACTTTGACAGGTGTCTTCACTATATATGTTAAATCTGTGTACCAAATCTCATCTATCTCATTCCTTCGTTTTTTAACTATCATGATAAATTATATTCAAACAGCCAGACAGACGGATTTCCTCTGAACAGATTTCACTTAAAATTTGATAAGAATCTACAAATTTGGTATAAAATCATATACCAAATTTCAACCGTCTAGCTCAAAATATTTTTGAGGTTATATTTGTCACAGAGTGACAAACGGACTGTCTGATATTTTCCAAAAATGTGTTTTCGAACTCTAAACCGAGGAGATTCGTAAAAATCTGAGTTCGCTTTTTTTTGACGATTATTATACTTTCTATATGCTACATATGCGAGAAACTAAAAGAAAAGCAATCAATCCTTATGTGGCACATCTATTGAGTAGCCTTTTACTTTACACGTACCTTAAGAATCATAACTACTAATATTCTTCTCAGAGATAGCACATATTTGTCTACTACATCTTTTTTACTAAATTAAGCTCAGATCTAGTCTGCGCAATAACATATTTCTTACATCTTCAAGCATATTTTCGGATGCATTTGTAAGTTATTAATACAGAGTTATATGTCTTAGCAGCAAAAAAATGAGTAAGAATCAATCGTGAAAGGCTTAGTAATGAGAGTAGGAATCTATTTCATTTCCGGTGACCTATTTCTATTTTTCCTTCTTTGGGTTCGATGGCATTTGGCGATTTTTTTCTATAATTGGCATCAAAGTTATATTTTAGAAAAAAAAGTTGCTGCGATTTTCTTTCAAAATAACGTAAGTATTAATATATAGAAAATTACTTGACCTCTTTCTAGAGGATAACAAATGGAACAATGGATTAAAATTGTAGAAAACTATTATATCTTGAGCATTCAAGAAACGGAATAAAGAAATGAGTTTCAATCTTTGTGGTGTTCTATTAAGATATTCTTGAAAATAAGGTTCAGTTTAATCGATATGGTTTTCAAAACGTGAATATAATATTAATTGATTTCTAAAAGATAATATCATTAATATGTAACGATTTTTTTCTATTATAACATTATTAATTGAATTATTAATTGAATCTCTCATTTATTAATTGAATTTTCAATTTAATGTGCATTTGCAAAAATTAGTGTTGTATAAAAAAAATTTTAAAAATTCTAGAATTCTATTAATATAAGTTAGTTTCGACTCTTAATTTTATAAAATAATGGATTGATTGAAAATATTATTAAATTCCTGTATCTTAATGATGCCCTGAAATTTGTATAGTAACTTTCAGAACCCCTAATTATAACTGAGCATATAATTTTTATTTGGAAATTGAATACAATATTTTAATTATCGATTCAAATGCAATTTTAATACTGTTCGCGGTTTGTGCTAACAAAATTGTCTGCTGAAAATTCTTCTTTCGGCCATGTCTCCTAAAAACATTGAAATTCAAAAGTTTTTGTCAGATTTATTATTATTATTATTGCTTTAGCGTAAAAAAACTTATACGTTAAAAAAACTTGAAACATGCAGTTAAACTTGTTCTGAAACTGAAATGTATAAATTAGATTTAAAAAAATCCTTCTGCTTTACTTGCAGAATCTATATAATACTTTAATTGCTTTAAGGATATATTCTGTTTTGGAATACAAACCCTCCATTTATGATAAAACTACAACTACGGCATATCAGAATTTATGAAAGGTCGGAATAGCCTGTTTGGTAATGAGTTGGCTTCTTGTCCCTTGGGTTTCTCGTTCAAACCTCGCCGGCCGAATACTCTCCGTGTGTGATGGTTGGCGCACGCATAAATCTGTCGTGGTCACAAAGTCCTCCATGTCGAGAGTAATACCACTGGGCCACTGGGGGTGATGGATCAGGGGTGATCGTTCTCTGATTCGGGTCTAAATTGCGATCTGTGGATGAGTGAATGAAATGCAAGAATGAAGTCCGCCCCGTAAAAAGTGTTGTGACGTGTGTGTAACTAAGTTGACCCTTGATGGCGCTACTGAAAAACAAATCACTGATTTCTAAAGTCAGTGGGCTAGTATATAAGTGCAATTAGAAACAACAATAACAGCATTTATGGGATGAGTTGAAGTTAAATCAGTTTGATTTGACAATATTAATTAATTTTATACGATCCTTTCAAAGCTAACCTTGCAACATAAAAAGAGTTTTTCATAAAATGTGAAAAAATATTCAAAAAGTAAAATGAACCAGATCGAATATTCGCAGTAAAGTTTTCTTCATTTTTTATACATTTTAAATATATGCATTCTATAGCTTTCTCGAAATGCAACAAAAGATTCGGCCCACTTATTATCAGTTGAGAGTCTTAGATTTGACTCCCAGCAACAGTAGACACCATAATCTATTTCTTTCAATGTCCTCGCCAAAAAATAGAATTTCTTTTTGATATTCAACTCAGTTCTTTCTTGACTCCCTTCTCTTTCAATATGTACAGATGCATCTTTCTTGATAGCCATCTCTACTTTTCTCATTTTCATGACGATTGAGTTGTCCTCTTCTAAAACTATCACACATAAACTAACACCTCCATGTCTTTGCGATAGTTTCTTTCCTGTCATCTTTGTATCGCTTCAATACTTTTCTCTCAATCTCATAACACACAAAGCATGCCCTTCTTTCCAAGAATATCTTCTTGATCAACTTCGTCCCGCTTTAATAATCCTCGTCCAATTATCATCATATACACTGCCCTTCTTTCCGAGAGTATCTTCTTGATCAACTTCGTTCTGCTTTAATAACCCTCATCCAATTATCATCATATACACTATACATTTTTTTCTTTCTATCAGATTTTATTTGATTAATGTTTCTGCTATATGTGATCCTCTTTGTAAAGACGTATAAAAATGTACCGATTTCTTATATAGACTTGAAATAAAAATAGGTTAAAATAAATCTTCCGCTAATTTGTTATATGACACTCAAATATCATGTTGTCATTTGCATACTTGGCAGCTCCAAAATAGTTTGATATTACAAAGTCGTAGATTTAAAATTTTCACCTCGATATTTCACATTTTTCTCAAGTTTTATTGTTACTGAGTTACTTGCTCTATATTAATATTTTTGAACCAAAAATTCCGGAGACAAATCTGACAATTATCGGCTTTATTCGCAATAAATAAGTAAAATAAATAAGTGAATTTCTATTTAATAACATTCTACAACAAATTCTTATTTTTTGATATTTGATAATTCACAATATTAAAGATTGAAATTCAGTTAGGCCTAACAAGCCAACTGGACTTTTTCAACAGTATGTGAATAAAATAAATAAGTAAATTTCTATTTAATAACATTCTACAACATATTCTTATTTTTTTTTGACATTTGATAATTCACAATATTAAAGATTGAAATTCAGTTAGGCCTAACAAGCTAACTGGACGTTTTCAACAGTATGTGAATAAAATAAATAAGTAAATTTCTATTTAATAACATTCTACAACATATTCTTATTTTTTTGACATTTGATAATTCACAATATTAAAGATTGAAATTCAGTTAGGCCTAACAAGCTAACTGGACTTTTTCAACAGTATGTGAATAAAATAAATAAGTAAATTTCTATTTAATAACATTCTACAACATATTCTTATTTTTTTGACATTTGATAATTCACAATATTAAAGATTGAAATTCAGTTAGGTCTAACAAGCTAACTGAACTTTTTCAGCAGTATGTGAAAAAAATAAACAAGTAAATTTCTATTTAATAACATTCTACAACATATCCTTATTTTTTGACATTTGATAACTCACAATATTGAAGATTGAAATTCAGTTAGGTCTAACAAGCTAACTGAACTTTTTCAGCAGTATGTGAAAAAAATAAACAAGTAAATTTCTATTTAATAACATTCTACAACATATTCTTATTTTTTGACATTTGATAATTCACAATATTAAAGATTGAAATTCAGTTAGACCTAACAAGCTAACTGAACTTTTTTAACAGTATGTGAATACAACAAATAAGTAAATTTCTATTTACAAACACTCAATAATATATTCGTCCTCTTTTTTAGCATTTGATAATTAACAATATTATATACTTTAATATATAGATTGTTAAAAACAATATTAAAAGTTTAAATTCAGTTACTTCGAACGTGCTAACTGAACTTTTTCAACAATACGTGAATAAAATAAATAAGTAAATTTCTATCTAGAATAAAACTCTATAACATATTCTTTTTTTTATGTTTGATAGTTAACAATATTAAAGGGAGAAACGAGCGATCAATATATTTATGCGATTTCGATAATTTTCGCTAGTTAAATTTATATTGCCCCACACTGATTTCGTTATATTTCACTAAAGCTGGACGAATCCTCAATGATCTTCAAGCAGCTTCTCAGGATCAACTGAATCGCATTAATTACCATCAGATTAATCATTATCCTCAGTGCAGCTCGGAGATATTCTTAGGCGAAAGTGGTTATATCCATGGATTGCTTAAAGGTTCTCCAATGCATTGTAACAATTTATTGCATTACAAACTTGGTTTACTTTGGGTATTACAGTTTAGTTAACTTCCAAAATATCGATTATAGATCGATTTTAGAAAGCATTAAATAGATATAGATCGAGAATCTTAAACTCTGAATGAGTAGAATGAAGCAAAATGGTCTGAAAGATAAAGGCGTGAAATTGCCTCATAAATAATAACTTTTCAGAATAAAAATTGTTAAGCAATGCGGTTTTTTTTTCCTTTAATAAATTTAGAGAGTGACATTAACATTTTTCATGTTACTCTATTTAAAAACAGTATGGGAGTGATTCCGACGAAACTTACAAATTCACTCTCTAATAAAGTTGATATTCCCAATCCATCTGGTGTGAAATTGTGACATTTAGCAAAGTCTTGAATGACAAGAGGATTCAGGCTATTATTTTAAATGTCTATTTAAAATAAAATTCTCTCTTTTTTCTTCTTATATAATTTTTAGAATATCTTCTTTCAAAGAAAAACAGCACGTTTTCTCTTCATTATCGTGTTACTCTCCTGAATAGGAAATTTGAAGCAAAAAAAAAAAGATTTTATAATACAAGATTTGAATGCTAATAAATCCGAAACTGTTTGCTGAATCGATTGTTTGATTCTTCTCTGCTTTTGAAATAATGATTTTTTAAACGAAGACTGTTATATCAAATTTAATTAAAAGTAAAATCCAAGGTTCCACTTTATTTCCTGTTTTATTTTAGTTACATGTTTTGATAATTCATTTATTAAGTTGCTATGAATTATCGTCGAAACAAAATGAAAATGGAAGCATTCTAAGCACCGTACAAATTCCTTGTATATGTTTGGAAATATTCAACCAAACGATTGAAAAAAATTTGTGGTGTTCCTACTATTTATTTTTCGACCGGTGTCAAATTTTTATGTGTTTCTGTTCCAGTGATTAAGATATAAAATGAATAGTTAAATAAAATTATACGCATAACGCTACGTTCTTAATGAAATTATGAACTAAATGAAACTAACTATTCATCAGTTAACTAAATGAAATTATAAACATAATTCTAGAAACGACGTTTCCCACATTGATGTAATACAAAAGTTTATTCGAACCTATTGTTTGTAAAGATATGTTGAAAAAACGGTAAACATCATTTAACAATAAATATCCTTAATATAGATTGCTGTAATTTACCATCTTTTCTCACAGATTTTTCCTTAAACCCAGTATAAATATGAATGAATAGAACAATAATGAAAGAAATCTTATGAAATATTCGTGTGAATGAAATGCAGAAATGATAAAATATTTTCAAAATATATCTGGAAATGCTTTGAAGAAGTACGAAATCGAAAACTCTCGTAAAAAAGTAGTTTTTTTCGGCTGATTAATCAGAAATTTGAAGATTTTTCCCCCTTTTTTTTCTATAGATACTGTTCGTTCTTGGATTCAGATGCCTTCTGTGATCTTACGCATGCGTCAGGATGCCTTTATTTAGTAAAAATTGGAGTAAGAGAACCATGAAAGTTGGAGATGTTTACAATAGGGCTAACTCGGATTATCGTCGAATTAGGAGATGTAATAACCTCTCATCTTTTTGCAAATCATCCCTTGTCGAAGTACAATCGTCGAAACGTGCAAGTCTTATGATCCTGAAACAAACAGTAGTTTACTTTCCTATAATATTTTCATTTTTCTATCATTTATTAAATTATTTATTAAGATTATTCTTAGATTATTATGTTATTATTATTTATTTGTTCATTCTTTAGAATTGTTTCTTAATTTTCAAATTCCGAACTCCAAGTTAAATTCCATATTATCATGATATTACTCAAGTTTCTAGCAACATATATTAGATAATGTTATAATAAAACATGAAATACATTTTGATATTAAAATTCCCTCCATCTTTTTATTTTGTATGCTTTGAACACTGTATTTATATTAAAACTGTAGAATGAAACATATGATATATCATTAATAATTATTCTAAAGCTTTCAAAATCCAAGTAAAGAAATTTCGATTGAATATAACCTATATAGATGATATTTGCAATAAACTATGTAAATGATATTTTCTATTTTCTCAACAAAAATATAATTATTTGGAAATTGTTTATATTTTCAAAAATAATTAACTCTCAAATACGTATTTAAAGAATAATAATTGTCACCAGCAATATTTCTAATACATGGTAAACATAGATAACTACATTGGTTTAAATAAATAGATATATTTACTTTAAATGTTTGCAGCATAATTAAAGATATACATTGATGAACTGTAGAAATATTTGCACAACCTTTAACACATTTCAGATACTTTGAAGCTTTAAAGACTACATTAACTATTAAATGCGTTTGAATTGATTAGTCGTAACTAAATAAACCTTGGATATTTGAAGCAGGCAATAATTATAGGATGCATGGTTCAATTCTAAAACCACAATAATGGGATTAAGTATAACTATCAGCAGAGAATACGGTATTATTCATCAGTTATTAATAATCATTTAATGGAACATTAACAACGATATAGCAAATAATTTAAAATATTAAATAATGATTCCAGTAAAATAATTTAATAAAAATCAGCAAAAATACCACAACTTTATAATTTATCCTTGATTATTTCCTGATTTATAATAATTTTAAAAATGATGGATGAAAATTATAATCATAACAACATTATTCACAGCTAGCAAACCAGAAGATAGTGTTAGGGATTTATAACGTTGCTTCCCAGCATAGTTCGCTCCATCGTAGTAAAGTTAGTTATACGGTAAGCTCTATTGGATGCTAATCGGATGCAGGATCAATGATTCTCGGGCTTGGCGAAAAACTTAATGACCATTTGTTGACTTGGTGACGAATTTGGCGTCTTTGGAGATAGAATGGATGTTACTAGAAACTTCAAGAATTTTGGCGATAGATCCAATAGAAGCCGAATTATGATTGATTGTTCGAGATTGTTGAGAGTTCCTTCTTTGTCCTGCTTTTAAAGACCGGGTGTCCAAGCTAAATTTGGTCGTATAATAAGTCATATAGTGAGTCTACGACGAATTAATTGGATCAATCCAGCGAAGCGCTAGCGTTAAGTACAACTTAAACGATTAATGGATTGAGAATTCAGTTCTATGCCGAATTTTTGAGACAAGTATTGGAGCAGCATTGTTTCGTGTGTGAAATAGTCAGTGGTATAGTAGTGAGTCGGCAGTTGAGTATAACGAAAGCGAGGAGACAGTGGAGAATGGTAGACGTTTGGGGAGACCTTAGTGAAAAACTAAGTAGATTCCCTCCTCCTACTCAGTTCTGTCTGGCCACTAAACTGAGTACTGTTGTTGTTGTTTACTATCGATTACTACTTGTGGACAAGAAGTAAAGCAAGAAAAGTTTTTTTTTCACATATGATGCAACAAATTTGAAATATATAATACAGTACGTACCTTAGAAGCAGAATTATTAATATATAATTTGTCATAAAAACAAGAAAATATTCAAAAGGAAACATTTGCTGCATAATAAAGCAAATTCTTTCATATCTTAAAGATAGTTTCAAGTAAAAGACTAAACAATCTTCAAGATATGATTATCAGGATAAAAAAATAAATGCAAATTTATCAGTTTTTGCTAAAATGGTAGGAGTAATGTCCAGAAGTACCCATGCATTTAATTTTAAAACAATATTTGAAAGGAAATAAAGTAATATTGAATTGATAAAAAAATCCTTCTTAACTTCGTTCATCATTTCCAGGTGGGATATCCAATCCATAATTCCACGTGGATAAAATCATTCTTTTCGTTCAATTTCGAAACAATTTCAAATCATATATATGAACATTAAATACTCGTATTCTTGAAGAAAACTAATTGCAAGGCTAAAGTTATGAAATTTTAAGAGAAGATTTGCATTTTTGAATAATCTGATAAATTCTTGAAATAAAATATTTTTGCAGTTTTTTCAGTATAAAGAAAAAATTACTTTATTTTCTCTGAATTTTTCTTATGGTAATGCAAAATAGCAAATATATACACCCTTAATTTAATAAAATATATTTTAACATAAAGTTAAATTTATTGAAATAAAGATATAAATATTTTTAAAGACAATGTTGATATATTTTCAAGTAAGTTGGTGCAGAAAGGCATTCTGAATTCTGACATCCCCTTATATAATTTCATAATCTTCAGAAAATTATAGAATTCAGAATCTTCCGAAAATTAAACGGTTTCATAACTATGAAACATACTGTATATAGTTTTTGATTTCTCATATTACAGGTTATATTCAAACTTTTGCTTAAGAATAAATTAATTTAAAAAAATAAATATTAAGTAAATATTTAAATTAAATCTGAATTTAATTCCATAATGTATAGAAATAAGAGCAGACGGAAGAGATATGTGTTGAACAAATTCTTATTAAATTAAGTAATAATAAAATGTCATCACGGTTAAATCTCTTGAATTTTATTCTGTTATAAATCAAATCTAAGTGAAATAAGAGATAGTCGTTTGTCATTGTGGGTGCATAATGTTAACCCTTTCTAGGGCCGTGGGAAGTAAGCTTCCCACCAAATTTATCAATCTTTGTATGAAATTATGTAGGTTGGCATAAGTTCTGACAAATTTTTTTAGTAAGTCAGAAACTTAGAGGCTTCAGTTCTTTATCTCAGACAAAATTATGTGTCTTGATTTGTTACTTAATTATTAATTAACCAAATTAATTAATTAATCAAATTAAATTTATCTAGTAAGCCCTTTTCTTATTCTAATTTCAAGCCTAAAAATATTTTAACATAATATGACTATGAAAAAATGGCCCTTTAAAGGGTTAAATCACTATATTAAGATCGGATTTGTTAAACAATTTACTGACAACGTTAAATTATTAATACAAACAGTTGCCTCATTTTTATTCGAAATATTAATTGCGATTTTTCTAACATAAAATGTTTTTCTGTTAAATTATTCTGAGGTAAAAATGCAGTAATAGTTTTTTATGTCAAAATTTTGTCCAAGGAAATTCGAAATAAAGATTTTTTCTATTGCAATGGGAAGCAATCACACATATTTTATTATAAAAGTATGTTAAAATTGCGAATATATTATGTAAAACTATATTCAGATTTTAAATTTTCGTTTAAAGAATGAAATTGAGACTATACATTATAATCCTACTAAGCAAAATAGAGCTGAATACTTCATAATGAATATATCATGAAAAAATTTAGTTTATAGACTAGATTATATATTTATATAAGTTTGCACAAATCAGTTAAAATTGTTAGCATTAGAGGAATGATATATGATTCAATTCCAATTCAAAAATTTATAAGTTCAAAAATTATTTAATTACAACCATAGAACTGTAGAATAATTTAAGATATTTTCCTCACGAATTTCATGAATAATGTGTATATTCTGTCTATTCGCATTTAGTAACATATTTTAAAGCATGGCATCTTCTGTAAGACTTGTCAAATTAAATTATAATTAATTACTGAAATGCATTCATTTCTAACGTTTCAACTAAACAATTTAGAATTCAGGTGGAACATTCAAAGTATAATTGCTTTCATTTTAAGCTCCATGTATATCTGGTTTGAAATTAAAATTAAGGGAGTTATTAGTTTTGTTTGCAAGTTTAGTCCTTCAAGTTAAAGATGATTTTCTAAAACTCTTGAAACATAAATTTAATTGAAATAGGAGATTAAATAATATTCTGTTGATAAGAATTGTAATGAATTTTAATGGTAATAAATTTTAATTCAAATTACTGGGCAAAATCTTTTTAAAAATATGTTTTTTTCAACACACATATAATACTTCATAACACACATATAATACTTTCAACATACATATAATTTTAAGCTTCCCTTCTTTCAAAATGATGTTGAATATACATTTATATACATTTTAATTGGTGGCAAATTTTTAAAGAACATATACTTTTTAAAAATTGAATTATAGTTTAAGTTTATAGGGTTAAGCATTTATATTAAATATTTTAATACTCATCCAATTTGATATTTTTAATATTTTGGAGAAAGTAGTAGATTTATAAAAATTAGCCTCATATATATACATAATGTATTGTTTTTCGTGAAATTATGAATTTGCCAATTTTTTTTGCCATAAAATAGAAATAAGGTTAAATTCTTAAAATTATGGTATAATAGTATTTGCGAATGTGTGCATTGTTACTTCAGCGTAAAATCTAAAATAACGTATTTTATAAAGAATGACTCAGTTATACTTAATTTTAATAGACTAAATATTGATAGTTAATATTATAGTACTTACGTTTGAGAGCCTTAATATTTTATTTACCACAATTTATTGTATTATGCTAATTACTGTATTTCAATTGACTCATATTATTCCAATTTCTATATTTATGGTTGCAATTAATTTTGTTGGAATATAAATACTAATTCGGGATATTAAATAACTAAAGTCAATATTTATTTAATTGGTCATTAAATCATTAATAAAGTTAAAATAAATAAAATTATCATTTTTACTTTCACTAAATAAATATTATTCATAAGAAATCAGGTAATTTCCTATAATGTTTCGCGAAATTTTGTTCTTTAGCACAATATATATGGCTTTTAAAGATGTATGAAGATTTAACCTGATTAGCAAAGTATCTTATGTGGTTTTACGAAACAGGATTATCTAAAATCTTATTTGTATCATACGGGTTTTTTTATTTAATACGATTCGTTTCATGGTTGTAACAATAAAATTTTGTAACTGAATTTACATATATTTCGTAATTAGAAATCTTGGATATGTATGTATTCTCAGTGGCAATAGGCATTTTCTAATATAAGCAGAAGTTATGATTAGTATATATGACATATTCTCAATAAAAAGAACCATTAAATTGAAAACTTGTCTTGAAAATTTTTTAGAATCAAAAAGTAGTAAAAGCTTATCCTGAAGATTCTTTCACGGTTCGATTGTTTTGCCATTTTGAAAATGATTCAGTCCTAATCCCATTCTAACCAGTATATCGGGATATCGGAGATTTCCAAACAATAAAAAAATAACAAAAATTCATCAAAAAAATTCTCTTTTTTTCATATAAATGTTTATCCGTTTAAAAAATAGTTTGGCGATATTAATTACGCGCCATCGTATACTTGAATACTGGAAATTTTCGAACAATCCAAAAATTTAAAAGCCCTTTATAAATATCCTTTTTAGATGTTCATTTTTTTCTGTTAAATTATATATGGATGTTTCTAATAGGATTTTATTAGCATATATCTCCCAGCAGAAAATTTGCTAAGAATAAATAAACTCTCATTCAGGAGACCTTCTTTTTTCTCTGTTGAATTAATTTTTCATGTGAATAATACTCAGATTGATCTAAACATACCTTATTGAGCATATTTGAATGAAAAAAATGCTAACAATCTAGAAATATGGAAATCATGTTAAGGAGACTTTTTTTTAAATCCATTTAATTGCTTTTCAGTGTGAAAAAAACTGAAAGGGTTCTAACCACAATTTATTCAATATATCTAAATTCTCTCTAAAGATTCTCTAAGAATAAAAAAAACATCGTATCAAAAAGACTCTTAACTCTATATGATTATTTTTCCATTTGAAAAAAAATTGTGATAATTCTATTCAACATAGCTAGGAAAAATTTATGAATATCAAATCTAATTGTAGCGCAGAACTGTGGCATCTTCTTTTATTTAAAATGATTTTGAGGCATATAAGTAGAACTTGAAGTATAAGGCTGATTTTGCCCAATATAAGGGACAAAGTTAGATTCTTGAAGGTCTATTCGAGGGAACTGGTCTATGTTTGTGTTTCGCACCTAAGAAAACCTCCAGCTACCAACTCGACCTCCACGATTAATTTATTACTGAAGAGCACGTCAATCATTAGATTTTAAAAACTGCTGATTCTGAGAACAGTGAGATAATATTATAATATTTACTTTTCTCCGTATTGGCACTACTCACTCTTTGCCATAGACGCTGGGTCACTAATAGGTAAGTAAGCTTGATAGTATTAAAAACTACGAAAGTAAAACTTTACATTGGAAATAATCTTTCAATCTCCTAATATCAAGTTTTCAATGTGAAGATCCCTTTCTATTTAATCAGATTATTTTCCCTGGTTAAAAATTTTTTTATTTGAGCTTAAAAGATCCATTTTTTCTAAAACAGCATTTTCAAAAATCAAAGCTTCAAGCTAATTAAGCTATGAGAAACAAAACATTGAAGTAAATGCTAATTTCTTTTCCCGATATGGTGCTAAATATGGATTCACACCATGTCAAAATATAGAAGGTGAGAATCTAACTTTGAAATTATTCTCTAACAGAAATCGCTCTAAAAATATTTTAAAGCATTATTCAGAGAATTGAATTGGATTATTTTCACCAGATTCTGCGTTTTAATAACGTCGGAAAGAAAATGTGTAGGAAATGTCAAAAGAATCTGAGTAGTTTGAATATGTTATATATATAGGTGATATAAAGAGATGGTATGATTTTTGCACCTATTAGATTTAAGGTTCAATATCTCTCTGTTCACATAAATGGCAATAGAATCTACTAGAATGCTAAATACTAAATCATAATAGAAATAAAAAAAATAAAAATTACATTAAAAATGTATATATGTACTGATTAAAACAAAATTTGTGATGATTAAAAAAACTCAGTTTCTTGTAATATATACTTGTAGTGAATGCCTATCATAAATCATATATACCTATCATAAATCAAATATACCTATTATAAATCAAATATACCTATCATGAATCATATATATCTATCATAAATCATATCAGATATCTGTAAACTACAAGCACCGTCGAGGCTGTGTGTGACGTAATTGCCACGCCGCTCATCATCCGGGTATGCTTCTAAAAAAGCTATTCTCTCTCCTTTCTCTTCGGAACGCTCTTTCGCGCACACAGCCTCGGTGAAGCTAGTAGTAAAAATCAAATGTTTAATTTCTTTAGTTAGAATGTAAATAAAATTATTTTTCTAAGACGTCCCAATAATTCGAATCACAACAAATACGCTCACGCAACTTTACTTACAACATACTCATAATTTATTCTTAAAAGAAAGATTTTATTCCATATGTGATAAGATTGCTAATTAGCATTAAAGCATCCTAAATTGATTTCTTTTATAGCTTTAATTTTTATTTCTTCCCACAGGTTTCTCCGGTCTGTTGTAGAATGGAAAAAATACAAAGAAATTCCAAAAATTTTAATTTTTAAGGAAATAGCTCATTTAAAGCCGTGTTTTTCTAGTTTCTAACATGTTGCCACGCATGTTCACATTTTAAAGTGTTGAAGAAAAAATGTTTATACTTTATGAAATTCTTTTATCTAGTTTTTCTCCTTTAAAAATCGTTTTAAGAAAAGGTTCTTTCAAAAATTGCTTTACGTAGCCCATAAAAAATATTAAGATTAGGTAAAATAAAGTTTCTTCCAGGGAAAAATTTTCAAAATTATTTTTTAAAGTTTTTTTTTTTTTCAAAATTATTTTTGGAATATTAAAAATAAAATAAAATATTTATGAGAAAGTTAATGCAAATATTTTGTCACTATAATTTATAATATTCTATGGCATTCTTTAAAATTTTAATTTTTTTTCTTAAATATCACTTCAATCTGGAAGAACAAAATATAAAGAATATAAGTATTTTTACAGCCACAGTTTTAATTGATTTCATGCGCAACTTAATTCTATAAATAGTTTCGTCTAATAATTGCATAGATCTCAAAATATCGTATTAGAAAAAGAAATTAATTTCTCTGGACACTTTTTTAGCTGCAAGCTTTATCACAGAAAAAAGTCATTTTGTAAAGACACTTTTTTGTATAACCTGCTCTATAATGAAGATTTATTACGTTCCTAACAGAATATGAAAAGAAACAATATTATAAAAAACAGTTTGCAGACATATTAATAATGTTTATCTTCTGTCAATTTTTTAACTCAGCGAGATTTGTAAATTAATTGTTGTGCTATTGGAAGCTAAGATGAATTAAGAAAGCTTCTCAGTACTATTTAATTATGTTAAACTTGCACTTTCTTACATTTTGTTATTTCAAAATTTTCCTCACTACGATTCATGATGACTTGTAAAATAAACAAGTAATTATTTTATTCTGAATGGCAACAAAGTAATTTATATATATATATATATATATATATATATATATATATATATATATATACAAAAGTATTAGAATCAAGTTAATAGGAAAAACAAAAACCAAATAAAAATTAAACCAAAAAAATTATTAAAAAATATTAAAATATATATATATATATATTATATATATATATATATATATATATATATATATATATATATATATATATATATACACTGCGTAAAAAAAGTAGAAGGACAGTGCCTTTTTGCCAATTAATATCTCTTATTTTCTCCTAACTACCAGATATTTATGCAGATTTAGTTTAATGACCCTTGTTTTCATTTTAGGCAAAAATTAAACATCTACCACTAATATTATTAAGAAAATTAGTATATATAATTTCCGATGCGTAAAAAAAGTAGAAGGACACTTGCCAATATATTTAATTTAGTGAGTTGTTCTTTATTTAAATAGTGATCTTGTACTTTGTTTATCCTTTTCTGTCAAAAAAATCTAATTTGTTTAATAGTTGCGTTGTTTCTCCGTTCTCAGAAATGCCTAAAGGAATACCTTTGAACGATTTGCAAAAAGGGGCAAATTTCCGCATATCAAAATGATGGTAAAGGTGTCAGAGAGATTGCTCGATTGTTGCAGGTGAGTCCCAATACAGTTTCAAACTTTATCAGAAATCCTTATAAAAATGGAAATAAAAAGAAGACTGATAGATCGAAGAAGTTAACACCACGTGATGAAAGAAAACTTGCTCGTATGCTGAAGAAGAGCAAAGGAAGTGTTTCAAAGGCAAGAAATCAAGCAGGACTTAATCCTGTGACGAAACAAACAGTTTACAACTATATTAAATGATCTAAAAAATTCATTTTCAAAAAACGGAAACATCATCCTAAGTGGAAACAAGCTCACATTGATAACCTTTTAGTGTGGGTTAAGGAGCACATGTCCTGGACTACAGAATGGACTTCTGTGATATTTTCCGATGAAAAGAAATTTAACTTAGACGGTCGAGACGAATGTCAGCACTACTGGCATTGTCTGGGGACTGAAGGCGAATACTATTCAACACGACAAATGGGAGGAGGGAGTTTAATGGTTTGGTTGGCTGCTGGATACGGAGGAAGGACAAGTCTGGTTTTCTTAAATGGTAGGCAAAAACATACAGACTACATTCAAGTGCTGAATTCCGAGCTTCTTCCTTATGCCTCTGACATGGGGGGTGAAGAGTGGAAGTTTCAGCAAGACGGAGCTTCCATTCACACCGCGACTGGAGTCAAAAATTGGTTCCTAACAAATAATGGGGATGTTTTACCATGGCCAGCCAAAAGTCCTGACCTTAATATAGTGGAAAACATCTGGGCAATACTAGTTCGTCGAGTTTATACTGATGGAAGGCAATTTGATTCGCAAACTCAGCTTCGAGAAGCATTGAATGACTCGTGGGACAATTTTTGTCAAACTGAAATTCAAACTCTATACAATTCACTTCCAAACAGAATATTTGAAGTTATAAAGGCCAATGGGAAGACCATTCCTTATTAAAGTCCCCATTTTTTCATTCATTATAATGCTGTCCTTCTACTTTTTTTACAAAGTTTCAAAAAAGAGAAACTATTTTGTTGCCATTAATATTTTATGTTTGAACATCATAATTCTGATGTTAAAATTGCATTTTTGAAATATTTGCTAAATGTTTCTAATAAAAAAATTTTAGTAAAAATAAAATATTTTTCGGTTATTGTTACAAAATCAAGTGTCCTTCTACTTTTTTTACGCAGTGTATATATATATATATATATATATATATACTGATATATATATATATATATATATATATATATATCAGTATATATATATATATATATATATATCAGTATATATATATATATATATATATATATATATATATATACTGATGTGCAAAACTTAAGCAACAAAAATTTAAGCAAAAAAAAAACTTAAGCAGCAAAATAAATTTTAAGCAGGTAGCCATGAAATTACAGAAAAGGGGTTATTCGATCAGTACAATGAACACGCAATTCAAAAGAAAGGTGATGGGTATGCAAATGTCAGGAACAAAACATCATAGTCCACGTGAGTGTATGCAAAACGGGCACAGTCGACGCGGGCAGCTCAAGACTACAAGGGAAGGAAGGACGGAAACGCAATTAAAGACATTGGCTGAAAGTGCGAGTTTTTTCGTGAAATATGGCTAGAAGAAATCACCTGGAGACTTCACACGTGAAAGAATGATCGGAAAGCTGGAGGAGGAGCGCAGTTTGACCAGTGTAGCTGAAGATTTCGGAATCAACAAAAGTGTCGTTTCGTGCCCTTGGAAAGCCTTCCAAACCCTAGGTACAGTTAGAAAGGTTAGAGGAGGCCACCCTAGGAAATCAACTGCAGTGGATGACAGATATATTGTCCTTTAGGCGAAAAGAGCCGATTAGCAATCACCAAGCGCCAATGCTCAGCAACTGTTTACAGCAACAGGGCAACAAGTGTCGTGGTTTACTGTGGCCAGACGCCTTCACAAAGGTGGCCTATTCGCCCACTATTCTGAACGCTGCAACCCATGACCACCATTGGCACCATTTAGAATGATGTGAGGAGCTCAAAAACTGGACATCTCATCAATGGTGTCATATCCTCTTTATGGGTGAATGTCGTTTCAGTGCCACAAGTGATTCTCAACGCCATTTGATTTAGAAAGATGTCTGTACGCGGTTTCATACCAGTAACATCACGGAAAGAGACCGCTAGGGTAGTCCTAGAGTTGTGGTTGGGGAGGCATTATGCTGAAAGGGCGGGCTGTGCTCCGCGTTTTCGACAGAGGTTCTGTAGATCGCTATTGTAAGGAAGTCATCCTGCCCCATATGCGTCTGTTCCGAGGTGCTATAGGACCAGACTTCGTTTTTATGGATGACAATGCACGACCACACCTGACTGCTGATGTTCAGCAGATATTAGAAAGTGAAGATATCACTCGAATGGATTTTCCAGCATTCTCTCCTGATTTAAATCCCATAGAACATGTGTGGGATGCTTTGGAATACACCTTGCGGCACGATTACATCCTCCGGGGAACAGCCAACATCTGAAACAGATGCTTATTGATGAATGGGCACTCTTCATCTCAAGAATTATTGAACGATCAGGTTCTGAGTACGGAGAGACGGTGCGAAGCAACCATTGCAGTAACAGGAAAGCATATGCCATACTAAGGAACATCTGCTTGTTATTCTTCCTCTTTGACAGACAATCATGTGTAGAGATACTGTGAATTAAATAAAGCATTTTTCTTTGATTCCATACAATATACATTGCATTCTTTTTTGAGCAACTATGCTTTATTCGTCTTTAAGTACAAAATGTTGTTTCTCATTTTTGAGTTTCATATCTCTCAGATGATTTCTCGTGGAGTTATGGCAAAAAGAGCACTTGTTGCTTAAGTTTCGCACATCAGTGTGTATATATATATACACACACACAAAAATCACATATTGAACTATAATTAAATCAATTGTAGCACAATAATTGAAGAAAATATGTCAAAAGTATAACAGATTATTACTTGGAACTTTGTTTGTGGCAGTTTGGATTTAATGTTTTCACATACACGCAAATTGCTTCAATTTCAAATTCACTCACAGAAAATTTACTCAATTAAGAATTCGACTGAAAATTTGATACAACTAGGTCCTTATATATTCGGATTTAAAATATCATCTATTTTTTACAATATACAAAATATAAATCGCCTATGCTTTTTAGTTTTGTTAGTTATTATGTTCATGGATACAAATGAAAAATTTATTTATCGAGCAGATAT
Source organism: Argiope bruennichi (assembly GCF_947563725.1). Classification (NCBI taxonomy): domain Eukaryota; kingdom Metazoa; phylum Arthropoda; class Arachnida; order Araneae; family Araneidae; genus Argiope; species Argiope bruennichi. The sequence goes on along the minus strand of NC_079154.1, from coordinate 38,483,332 downwards.
ATTTGAAATGGGTACGTAACAAAATCTTGACTTAGAATTTTTAGAAGATTGCCATAATTTTTTTTTTCTTATACTTTACATAGATAATCAGCGGGAGTTTTCTTTTGTTTTTGCGCAAAGGAGTAGATACTGATATAAAAGAATACATTAAACAGAATATTAATATCATTTATTTCGTAGCATGGTGAAATGATTTTGAACATTCTTTAACTCAAAATGTTCAACAAATGTTCTTACTCAATGAAGAAATACTGATACAAAAGAATCCATTTAAAAGAATCCTTATATCATTAGCTTCATAACATAGTGAAATGATTTTGGGCATCTTCCATTTGATTAACTCAAAATTTCTTGTAACGGAATAGTCCTGATTATAAAATTATATGCTTAATTCATCAACTTTGCTTATTTCATTTTTGAATTACTGTAATTTTAAGGAAATTGAACGACACACGAAACTTGTGTACAAAATCGCATGTAAAATGTATCTAAAATTTTGACGTGAAGAGCGCCTATCAAATTACAATCCTCTTTATGTTTTCCATAATAATAATAACTTATAATGATTATAATAAATAATAACTTATTAGGATTATCTTGAACTTTAAAAATCGCCAAATTCCCGAAATCTGATATTTTGTTAATTGCAATTCCTTCTTTTCTATGCTTCCTATAAAGTAAATAAATATATATAAAAAAATTTATGCTTATAAATCTGCTCTGATAATTTAATCTTTCTTATTTTATAATTACTTTAACTAAAATTAATGTGCTTTTCTCTTTAATCATGCGCCCTTTTTTCTCTACTAATTTGATTTTTTAAAGAAAAGAGTGGAGAAACTTTATTCAAAAGAACTTATAAAATAGCTATTCACAACTTAATAACCTTAAAGATAATATTGTTTTCTGAGTCAGTAACTTTTATAAAGTTGATAAGAAGTTATTTTAACACTTTCATCGCATTTCGTGCTGATAAGTACTTTCTATCTTGTGTGTTATGCTGCATTGAAGAAAGTACTTAATATCACAAAAAGTGAAATATACTATCATTTTTTTCGCAAAAAATGCAATACCTAAAACTAATTGTGGCTATAAATGAAATCTAACAGTAAAATTGACTATTTTTTTGCCACATCTGATCATGAAAAAAAGAATCTTAATATCATTAATGGGTCTTGGATAGATAAAAATATATGTCTACACTATTATGATAAATCTACGAAATGCTTCTCTGATATCTATACTATAGCAATAAATGTAATGTGCCGTAAAGATTATGATTTCGGAGGCAAGAACTAATAAATGCAATGACGCATAGAACCTAGTTATCAGAAAACACAATTCCTCTAGTCTCCTCTATATATCGTATATGTGTATGTATATATGTATGTATCGCCATAATAATATTCTTATGCTCAAGCTGTTTTCAAATACGATGGATTCACAAGTACAGAACACTTTAAAAGTAAAATCATAGAAATTCTTTACCTTAAAAGCATGAAGTCCTTTAATGGCATAACACACATTATCTAGCTGTAGTTTGCATTTTTTTATAAAATGGTAAAATAAATATAGGAGACTATTTAATTTGTTCACACATTTTTAATTAAGCTACTTTTTTGAAACATTAAAAATATATTCCAAATTATTACTCATTAAAAGTATATGTTTTGCTAGACATTAAAATCTTTAATGTCAAACTATTTTGCTATATAAAGGCATAATGAATTAAAGAAAGGGATTAGAAAATTTCTGTATGTAATTATTTGTATTCAGCGAATAAATAGCGCAAATTGCTGTGCTTGACAAATGTTATTCAATCATTTATAGAATTATTTATATTTTTTTAATTTAAAACAGGCAATAAATTAAAAATGAAATTATTTCTAACTTATTACCGGGGATTAATAAATTATTGTAAATTTTGTGCACATGGGGCTCTCGTTTTACCTTATAATTAATCAAATCAATTATTTTTTATAAAGTTATAAAAAATATCATGTAAATGTTTTTAATAACTTTTTTTGGTAATCAGAACAAAATACATAAGAAATAATAAAATACTTTTCTTATATTATTAAAGAATATAACGGTTTGTTTAAAAAAATAAAAATAAATAAAAATTTTGATATCTTCTGTTTCTGAAAAAAAAGGGGGAATTTATATTAGATATTTTTTATAGTTCAATATAGTAAAACAATGCAATAAATAAGAACATAACTTATAAATAATTTAATATTGTTTAGATTAATTTTTAAGAATTAAAAGTAATAATAAAGCAAAAAATATTCTCAATAATGTCTAAATATGCAAGTAAACATAAAATCCTTATGAAAAAAAATTCAAAAATGTTATTTGCGAAGTCCCAGTATGCATACAAAAGAACTATAGTGTTTTCTTTACAACAAAAAATGTTATCTTACTAGAAACGGCTGATTAACTAAAACAATATATTACGTAAATCTGAAATTTTGAGGAAACTCATTTTCTGTGGACAAAAAGTAACAAAGCTCTACTATAAAATCTTTTCCTTGAAAATAAATTATGCTAACTTTTGTTTCTTGTAAATTTGCAAGCCGTATTTAAACATAAAAATTTTCGATTATATTCTCACTGTTTTAGTAAAATAATGAATCTTTTTTTGGTAAAAGTTATGTTTCCTTTGAAATATAAGTGCAAAGGTTTACAAATTTCAAATCATGCTGAAAATTTTAAAAACATTTGATATGACATTGAATAATAGAATTATATATTTACACTAATATGCTCTCTAAATTTCAAACTGAACTCAGAATTTTTATTAATACTAATATTCTAAAATATATTTTAATATACTTGAAAAGACTTCAGTCCAAAATAAAGAATAGCTTAGATACAGTATGAGAGAAATTAACTGAACATTTACGAAATGGCAGAGGCTCAACATTGGAGAGAAGGACAGATGTAAGAGAGAAGACGTTTTGTTGTTCAAAGCATTAGCATATCATTTGGCAACATGAAATAAGCAGTCCTTTAGTAACGGATGACGACGTTTATTGAACACGAAGACACTAATACAAAGACGACAAATATACAGCCGAGAGGAACACAGGAAATACACAGCAGCACACTTCAACAAACGAATAATAATCAGCCTACGAAAAATAATCAGTAGTATTAACGACCACAGCACACAAAGCGGCCATACAGAATTCAGCAGAAAAGGGGATATGCTTAGCTTCATTCTGCGGTATCTCCAAACGTCTGCAATTCTCCACTGTCACCTCGCTTTAGCTGTATCTAACTGCCGACTTACTACTACACGACTTGATACACAACATACGACTCGATGCTACTTCCACAATAAACACCAGGACTCGGCACACAGCTCAATTCAGCAATCGCTTGAGTTCTTAACTGGACTGAGCCAACTATTCACAGTAGACTAATTACGCTACGGATTCGTTTCACAATTACGACTGACATTGAGGTACGGAGTTACCACCCCAATACCGTGCACGAAGCACATTGTTGGTGAGAATGGTGGAGCCATAGAATTATCTACTAGAAGCTACCCACATGGGTCTTAACCAACGGAAACACCCAACCTACCTGGGAGGCGAGCAAAGAAGGTTATGTACCAATCAGGCATATCTCTGTTCCTTTCGGCTCAATCGCTAAAATTCTGGAAGTTTCCAATAATATCTATTTTGTCGCCACAGTCTCTAAATTCGTCGCCAAGCTCTGAGATCACTGACGCGGCACCCAATCAGCACCCTGATAGCAAAATGGTCTTTCTAGTGATTGAACTAAACGTGCTCGGAAGCAACATTATAGCTTTGTAACAATACTATATTTTCTTCGTTTATAATTGTTTTGCGATGAATGGTGAATATATTGCTATATTTCATAAAGAAATCCGTTTTAGGCTCAAAAATCACCGAAATGATTCTGCTCCTTAGAATAATACAGTCTTATGTGGAATTAATTTTGACAATCCTAATATTAATGTGGAGGCAACTCGAATGCCTAATATTGTTATATCCATAAGGAAAGCCATAAGCCATTTAGAGGCAACTTCTCACCCGACAGTATTTTTTGTTGAATCTATGCTGAATTAATATCTATCTACTCATTCAAGTTTAGATGGACATTTCAATACCCAACATTTCATGTTTCTTTTCAAGATAATTTCAAGAATCTAATATGGACTTAAATCTAAACGAACTGATTAATAGTTTTTTTTTTAAATTTAGCATTTATAAAATTGTTTTCTTTAAGAAAAATATTTCCATAATAAGATAACTTTAAAAACTTGCTAAATTGGTTTATGTTGTTTATATGCATCATGAAAAGGCTTAAATTGTTTCTTTTCAAAAATTTAGAAAAAAAAATCATGTTTTTTTAATCAGAATTTCAAGTTTGAATCAAGCTGAAATGTTTAATTATTCTTCTTACATTATTTTTTTATTTCATAACAGTATAATTGATACGCCGAAAAAAATCCCTCTGAAACACAAAAGAACTTATGAGATTCTGTTTGTGTTTAAATGATATGTTGTTTGTAAAAATTCAATAAATTTGAGAAATAAATGAAAACACAAAACTTACTTTAAAATTATCTTTGAAAGTTAGAATTATTAACTGTAGATTTATACCTAAAAAAAGAAAGAACTGGTAATATTTTTCAAATATTTAAAAAGGAAATCATAGAAAATATTATCGTTAATTTTTTAACGATAATATGAGAGAAAAAAATTTTTAATATACAGAAGTCGACAAAATATAGTAAAATTACTGCAGTGTGAAATAAAGTCAGTTGCTTATATAACGATACTTCCTATGTTTATTGCTTTAAATTACAAATAATTATAATTATTGATTATTTTACCTTTTCTTCTTACATTTTATTAGCTGGTAATGTTAATCTAACTTAAATAATCGAATATAGTAAAGTTTCCTCTTTGGTATTATCGTACACATACGCAAGCGAATAAAATAATTTTAATATATACGCATTCTTAAAAATAATTATTTTTTAATCGCTCGAAATTAGAATTCACTTTATTTTTTGTTCTTATTTTCCCGCGCTAAAACAAAAATAACCTTTTAGCTAAATTCTTATTGTAAAGCTATATAAATTCTGAATGTGTTCGTACTGCTTCCTTCATTTTTTTTCTGTAGTTTTGCTCGGATTGTAAGTATATTTCTACATGGTCATTATTCGAATAATGAAGCCCTTAATAACAGCTAAAAAATCTAACTGCTTGCTTTCCGTAATGATGAAACAAAAAAATGATTAAAGAACTCAACGCTTAAATTATTTATGTCACGGTATACATATGAATTATCCAGTGATTATGTATCATCACTGGTGATTATTCATAATCACCACTAGACTTATTAGTGATTATGAATAATCACCGGTAATTATGCATAATCACCTAATTTAATACATTTACTTTAACATAGATATATTTGAATTTCCTGGAATAAATTCCTTGAGTATATTTTCCGAAGCTTCTTAATCAGTAATTAGTTTGAATTCCATACATCTCTTAATGCTTATTTATTGCTAATTAGATTGCAAATTTTCCTAACAGCAGAAATAAAAGTTTTAAATAATTGTATTCTAAAATTATAGTCATGAAATACTTCCCAAAGTGTTAATTTCATTTCATGAGCAATTTTCTAAAGAAAATTATAATAAAACTTCTCAATGGACCAAAAATCGGCAATTACCATAATATCTTAAGTGGATCGGTCACGATTACTAGTCTCAGACGAAAAGAATCATCAGTATTCTTTCTTTGGTAATAACAACTTACTTTCAAGCACCATAATATTTTAGAAATCAGTTTCCATCGAAATACACCTTAATATAAAATTACGTGTTTGATCAGGAACTTTATAACTCAGGAACTGATAATATGCAATTTTATATTCATATAAGGATTATATTCATAATTAAGGGTTGGAGTTTGGAAAAGAGAGTATTATTGTTATATGAAATATTATATCATTTTCATATTCTTCATTAAATTCTTTCAGATAAATTAAATTATATAAATATGCATGGATATGTTAAAAATTATTTTGCAAACCTGGAATATAAAAACCAAAGCGGTATATTACCATAAGTGAAATTTCTATTTAATCAAAATAACTAATGATAATATGCTAGAGAATTGTATATCATGCCAGTCATTAGAATACATTAAGAATACAACAGCATATTAAATAGTAAAATAGTTGCTACTTCATAGCTCGAAATTTTATAAATTTTCATTTTACTTACACAAATTTTTGAGTTCTAGAACTTTTTTCTCTTTTATTAAGCTGATTTGAATTTTTGTACGTCTATACGAAGTCAATACCTTACAAACATTATTCATAACTTCCTTTATTTGAGATGGTAAGCAATTGATTTGCAAATAATAATAGTTGATAGTAATTTAAATATCTTGTGTAATTTGGTCTTAAAGCCTTTGTTTTTTAATCGTACTTCACTGAATATATATTATTTTAGAAACCTTACATTGTTCGGCTTATTTTTCTATGAAACAGAAACAGTGTGTGTGTGTGTGTGTGTGTGCGTGTGTGTGTGTGTGTGTGTGTGTGTGTGTGTGTGTGTGTGTGTGTGTGTGTGTGTGTGTGTGTGTGTGTGTGTGTGTGTGTGTGTGTGTGTGTGTGTGTGTGTGTGTGTGCGTGCGTGCACCAAAGAAAATTACAAACGACAATTATAACATAACCAAACTTTATGCTTCTTTCTGTATTGTGCTCAAATATTTTCTTCCTGTCGTTGTTTATGAGAATTCAAATAATCTCTTCTTATCGTTTTTATAAAGAAGTCTTATTCTTTTAATAGGAATTTGAGTTATAAGTATTAAAACAATGTCATCCTAACGTTTTTATAAAGAAATTATAGGAATTCAATTTTTTTTCTGTATTGTTTATGAGAAAGTTATATAAATTGAGATAACAGTTCTTTCTACCGTTGTTTATGAGGAAAATAAGCAATTAAAATAATTTCTTCCTATCATGTTTTAAGAGGGTGTTATACGCATTCAAATAATATCTCTCCATGATTGCTTATGAAGTAGTTAGAGAAATTTAAATAATTCCTTCCTATCGTTGCTTATGATGAACTTTTGGGAATTAAAATAATGTCATCTACTTTTGTTTATAACGATTATATAGCAATTGAAATACTTTTTCTTAACTTCGTTTATGTGGAAGTTATAGTAACGTAAATGATTTCTTCCTATCGTGCTTAGTGAAAATATTATAGGAAGTCAAAAACTCTCTTCCTATCATTATTTATGAGGATGTTATAGTAATTCAAATAATATATTTCTATCATTCTTTATGAGGAAGGTATAGGAATTTAAATAGTTACTTCCTTTCATTGTTTATGAGAAAGTTTTAACAATTCAAATAATTTTTTTTTTATCGTTGTTTAAGAGGATGTCGCAGGAATTCAGACAATTTATTCTTTTCATTGTTAATGAAGAATTTATTTCCGATTATGGGTTTAGGAATTTTGTGGTCCTAGGCAGTAACCCTAATGAAACCCTATTTTTAATAAATTTTCAGGTCAGTTTCACATTTTAACATGTTTTCAATTAAATCCATCTATAAATGATTTATTTTGTTATGTGAGTAATAAGATATTTTGTTTTTATTTTAGTAATAAAATACAAATATAATTATTATTTAATATTTTTTATTCATTTTATATTTAATATTATTTTAGCAGATACTCGGTGTAAACACTGTACTGTTATAAGTACTGTAATAACAAAGTGTTTGGTGAAACTAAGAATACCTATATATTATATAATTTTTCACTTTTATATTTTTTAAATATTTATTTATTTGGCAATTAGGTTAATAGCCTTTTTATCAACGTGCTTGTCTCAGAATATACAACGATTAAGAAACTAGAGTATTTTCGTTTTCTGAAAAGGTTTCAATTTATATTATATATAACTGAAATTCAAAAAAAACCCAATTCAAATACTTGTAAAATATTATATATTTTAGAGCAATTTTATCATCAGAGCCAATTACAAAAATTATCTATAATTAAAAATTTCCATGTTAATTCCTTCTTAAGAGAATGGTAACATATAAATAGATTATGCTCAAGCACATGAAATTAAAAGATATGTTATTTAAATTTTTAAAGAAAGTTTTAAAGATATTTAAAGCAGTATTCCCTTCTAAGTTCTGAGAAACTGTATATGCTTCATTTAATTTAACTAATTTAAAATATATGTAATTATATTTCCCATTCCTTCTTAACTCATTTTAGATTAATTGCTAAAACGATAACAGTTTCTAATAACTTGCGAAATGCTTTGACCTACAACAAGGTACTCGAAGAATAATTGCTTTCATTTTAAGCTTCATAAATTTTGGCTTAAAATTATAATTAATCTAATCTATTAATTTTGCTAACAAGTTTAGAGCAGTTAATTAAAGGAATTTCTAGGAAAGTCCTTGACATAGAATTTCGTTCCAGTATCTAGATAGTTAAATTAGTTGGTAGGTAATATTTCAGTGAGTGAGTAATATTTAAGATTAGAAGGGCAATATTAATAATATTCGAAACCTGAAATAAATTGTAAGTTAAGTATTTTTACTATCTTAAAGTAAAAAGGTATGAACCTTGTTTGGAAAACTAATTTAATTTTAAAAATTTTTGAAAGTTTTATTATTTTTATTGCAGATAATTTTTAAAATTTCATCTAAAAATGTTATAAAAAATGGTTATATTTGATTTAACAAAATTTCTTTCAAGATTGTATTAAAAATGATAAAATCGACTGATTTAGAATAAACAGCTGCATTTTATTATTCATTAGCCGTCTTTGGTGACCAGCCAGTTCGCCAATCTCTTTAAAATTTTAATAATTAAATATTTTATGTAACTTCTCTTTTAATAGCTTCTTCATCAAAATATTTTAAAGCTTCAAATTTTTATAATCATATCATTCACTCATACTATTATAAAGGCCTTAAGCCATAACGTAATATGTATCTCACCAATTTTCTGTTAGCTCCCGTAGAATTTTTACTTTAAATTAAAGTGGAAATGATTAAACTGCAATTAATATTAAAACATTTTTTACAGAAACAAAGCCTTTTTTTAAATATGAGTCCTGAAAACCTAGTCTCTCAGCATTTAAACCTAATGTGCACTAAAGAATTTCTTTCATTATGAAATATCTCAAGAATTATTCAACAAATATTTCTCAGATTCGTCATGAAATTCAGTTTTTGTTTCAAAAAGATTTAAATGCCGGGATTAACAGCATTTTATTTTTTTCGGTCTCTTTTCACTTCAAAAAATTATGAAGTCTAAATTTTATACAGACCTTTGGTCCCAAAAAATCATATTTTGCGGAATATTCTTAACACTTCAACTTTTAAATAAATAAATGTACGTTTTTATCTTCTGCTATCAAATCTGATCGCTTTATGAAGTTTTGAATAGAATGGTTTAGAACAATCAGCATTTTCAAAATCTTAGGCCAATCAGTCTTAAAATACCCTGAGCGCTGATTAGGGTATCATCTTTGAGACGGTCGATGAAGTGATCTTAAATCCCCGTTTTTCATTGATTAATGATATTTATATATTCCTAAATCAGTCAGTTTTAGTGACTGAGTTAGTTGATTGGAGTGCAACACTTTTTGTTTAAAATATTAGTATCACAAGAATATCTTGTTAAATATAATTCACAGAGTAGAGGATCTAGATAAAAGTTAAACATTCTGAATTTATTAGAGCATTTATTGACTCAAGGTGCATAAAATATAATTATTTACTTTATTTAGACCATTTTAACTTATGTATTTCTATTATTAAAGTTTTACAAATTAGCCCTGAATTGAAAAGATATACATTTAAATATGTTTGCCTTAAATTAAGCTGATTTATTGAATTAATAATGTAGATATTGTAAATGTACCGTAAAAGATCATAGAAAATATTGTCTTGCATTTATTTTTTTAGAAAAAATATAATCATGTGAGAACATGATGCTGTTTTGGCTTGAGGCTTTTGAAACCACAAAATGCACGGGCAGAAAATCGGCGATTTATCGCTTTTGATGCATCAATTTTTCTCTTTTAAGATTATTAGAAGATGTTAAATCTGGTTGTCACATTTTACCACTTATCGCCAACAAAAAATTATAACTTGGCTCGAATAACCGCGATGTACCCGATTCTCCTGTCTGGCCAATAAAGGGCAGCGTCCTAAGGGTTTTCACCCAAAGAAGCACGAAGAAGAAAACGGAAATCAACTCAAAACATTGAGGGGAGGAATCGAAAGGTATATGTATACAAATATATTATAATTATGATAATAATATAATCTTTTTAAACTTTTATTTTCAATTTTATAGCTAGCAAAAAAAGTTTTGGAGCTAAAATGATTTTAAGATGGGAAAAAAGGAGAAAAACACATACATTGCTTTTCTAAAAATCAATAACTGTGCAATACAATAGTCACGTGATCATTTCAAACTGTCTAAACCGTATTTTCAAAAAAAAAAAAAAATGGCCTTAAGGGAAAATTTTGGAGCTCGTCCGATTTTGAGATGGGCAAAAAAAAAAGAAAGGAAGAAATTCTAAATATCGACGCACGCGTAATCTGATAGTCACGTGATTGTTTCAAACCGGTTTAAACTGGGCAGTTACCACCTATTCTAATTTACTATCTACAAACATTCGGATATTTATTGTACAAGCAAAGTATATGTAGACGCCAAATCTAGTTCCACAGGAAGTCTTTTGATTCATATAAATTAACTTGACTCTTCACAGTAAATTCAAATAGATTCAAAAGAAGTGATATAGCAACCTATGGATTTTTTTTTCATAGATGAATTTTTTGAAACACCAATGTTCTTATATAAGGATGTCACAGTTGATCATTAATTCATTATTCATATTCATTGTTCACATCCATGAATTAACAGTTGGTTATATTTCTTATTACAGCTTTCAAATATTAAATTAGTTATAAAACATTTTGTATATTAAAAAATTTATCAAAATCATATTAATAACTATGCAGTGTTGCTGTTAGTTTCGGTGTCCCGAAAATACGTCTTCATATTTCAATTTTTATGATCAGAAATGAAAGTCACTAAGTTTCAAATGAGAAGTCGTGGCCTTGTAGTTTCCATTCTAAGATGTACAAAAATGAAGGAAACAACAAAAGTAAAACATACTTGTTGTACTAAACTCTTGGTGTTTTTAAGTATTTGATTAAATAAACAGTTAAATGTGCATGTTCATATCATATAACTAGTGTCTTTTTATTATTAATTTAATTCTACAGTGATATAGGCAATTTACTATTAATTAATCGTATAATAAATACAGGGAATAAATAAGCTTTTTTGTTACTCTGTGGCATGTCTGCTATTAAGTATTATTAGAACATATTTAATACCTTTAGTGAGAGTAATAAAAATAATTTAACTGAACAAGTTCCTTAAATTGAGAATTAGCATTAGCATTCATTAATTAAGAATTAGCATTCATATCCAAAACGATTTTTATGTTATACCATCCTGAAATATAGCATAATATTGATTATCAGTAATCAGCAATTAAATAGCTTTTTTTTTGTCTTTGTATGTGAAAGTTCGAAATAATAAGCTTTAGTTTCTTCAAGTATTGAAAAAAATTCTGAAGTATGTCGATAAGATAAGGTCAGGAATATGTTTCTATTTTTTCAGTGTTGTCAAATGTTCTACGACATTATAGGAAAAGAATTAAGTTATGAATCATAAGTTGTGTGAAAGAAAATATTGATGTCTTAAAGAGAATGGTAACCAAACACGCACTATGTAGACCGTGTCTTTATTCAAATTTATTTTGTAAACATTTTTAAATTATCTTATTTACGATAATTTTCAAACAACGAGACAGTTTGTTTTCATAACTACTGAATATTTAAGTATTTTTATTTACTTTTTATTTATCTCATAAAATTTCATTTGAATATCTTGAACTATTGAATATTTAAGTATTTTTTATTTAAATATCTTGAACTATTGAATATTTAAGTATTTTTCATTTAAATATCTTGAACTATTGAATATTTAAGTATTTTTCATTTGAATATCTTGAACTATTGAATATTTAAGTATTTTTCATTTGAATATCTTGAACTATTGAATATTTAAGTATTTTTCATTTAAATATCTTGAACTATTGAAAATTTAAGTATTTTTCATTTGAATATCTTGAACTATTGAATATTTAAGTATTTTTATTTACTTTTTATTTATCTCATAAAATTTCATTTGAATATCTTTAAAAGGGTTGTTGATCAACAATCAAAGAATTTCTATATAATAATTAAATACCCTTCCAAGTATGAAAACTACTTCAGCTAATTCGTATTTTGGCATTTATTCTGGAAACTTCATAATCAATTATTTTTTATACCCAAGTGTTTTATATAAGTAAAAAAGATTGCTTTCAATTTTTAAATTGCCAGACATGTTGTATTTGCATATTTCTTAACTAGAAAGACTGTAAAAATCACATTTCAATCATACCACTCAATTAAAGGGCTTCTTATAAACAATCATTCACCTTTACATAAATATAATGCAACGGCAACACCGTGATGTTTCGGAGTTCCGCGGTGTGACAAAATGGTCACGAGCATCTCCACATCATAATTTGGAATAGTAATTATAATTTGTAAGTTTAGGGAAAGATTAATATTAATAGAAACTAGTTTAGACGAGTGCATAAAGATCTAAAGTCATGAAATTTGGTAGAATTGTTAAATTAATATTTTTATGTTATAATTATTCATAGAAAATAATATTTTGATTATTTATTGAGGAATAGGAAACTTTAAGGGAATTTCGTTGCACGTGTCTTTTACTATGGGGATTGAATTAACTATTTTAACTGGTTATTTTTGAAAAAAGTCCAAAAATTTCAAGCGTGTAGCTCATTTTAGCTATCTAAGGCCTCAACAAGGATAACAGATTGGTAACGGAGTTAGAAAATTCTCAGTCTTTTTACGGATGGAAAATTCTCAGTCTTTTTAGAGCTGTAATTTTGTCAATTACAGCTCTAGGTCTTTTCCTAGTGCTTGACATAGCAGGATCATATGCTGGCAGTCGAAGTAACTCGTTTAGAATCTGGGGTAATTTTTTCGGAGAACTTAATTGATGTTCTTTTAATAAATTCCGAAACAGATACAGTTTGGAGGTCATCATGAAGTATTCTCTTTCTGATGTACCAGGGTGCTTTAACAAACTTCATCAGATGTTTATTTTGAAAAACTTGCAACTTCTGCATAAATATAATTAAATAGAAATCCTCTTGTATCAAATGATGTTAAAAATACATTTTAATATATTATCTGCATATAAATAACAAATTACTTCTTATAAAAAGGATATGAAGCTTGCTTTAAAAGTGTTAGAAATGAAAACATTAAACATACCACATCATTTTACATATAGCAACATAATGTCACAAAAAAATTAGTGAGCTTCAATTTCAACATTCCTGTTATCAATTTGGAAATGTTTCATAGCTGTTAAATTTTCTTAAAATTTTAAGTATATTTATCATTTTGTCTCTAAATAGTATTGATATCCAAAAATAACTATTATAAATCTCAGGTTCTTAATGTTTTATTATATATTAAATATCAAAGCGTAAATATTAAATTCATCATTTCATTGTTTCTCGGTTAATACTGAAACATGGATAAAATGAAAATTCAAGTAAAAATAATTCTTTAATGCTTTCATAAATTATAAATTGAAAAATAATTGAACCAGCCAAAATTTTCAAACAAATTTTCCATATATAGTTAGTGATTGACAGTACTAAATAACGAAAACATATTTTAATCCTTGAAATAATGCTTAACATTTTATTATTGTCATTCTTAAATAACAGAGTAACATTATCATGCTTTAAAACCAGTTTATTACATACAGCTACGAAAATATATTATTTACATTATTACGGCTAAAGGCAGAAAAGAAACACGTATCTTTAGAATAAAATGTGAAGGTATCCAAGAAAACTACTTCAGAAAACCAAATACACGAAATTCTATTCATCGTTGAATGGTTGTTGTAGATGTTTATATCCACATTCAATAGTTCTTTAAATCTTCTTCCTAAGGAAAAAAACTGAGCTACAGTAAAATAGTCTATAAAGAGTTGTTTGGCTTCCTTTTTGAAGAAAATACATGACACCATTGTTGATACTTCTTTAAAGGACTACAAAAGAACATTGTATAGCTACTAAAAGTATAAGAAGATAAATCATTTGAAGTAAGATGAACATAAATATTTAAAACTTATCGGTGTTTTTCGAAATATTTAAATATTTTTAAAATATAAAGGCAAAAAAATACTCAAAGAAATGGAAGAAACTATCTTACAGAGTTTTCATGTTTTTGTCTATTTATATATAAATAAAATAGTACTTCAATTCTTTTCTGATACATTATTCATATTTTATATAATGCACTTCAACTTTCATATCAGAACTAAAAGAATCATTTTGTACTGGAATAACTTACCATGTTGAGTTATGTTCGCTTTTGATTTTCTGAATATGAATCTATTTTGAGTTAATTAAAAAAAATCAAAGATTTCTTTTATACTTTATTATGAAGCAATTTAATATTAATGTTCATAATCTCTTAAAATTGCAATTTTGGAAATATATATTCTAAGAACAGATATTTTAAAAAACCATGAATTCCATAAATTTTCCGATTTACTTTTGAATATAATTTGCTTATATAAAAAGGAATCAGAATTAACAGATACAAAAAAAAATTAAAAAATGTTATAAAAAATGTTTTATTAAAATTGAGTTAAAAAAAAGGTTACATATGCATATCCTATCTCGATCTAGAAGCGTTTGGCTTTATAATAACATTTTATTTTCATTTAAAAAATAACAAGGTACACAAAGATAAAAATTGAAGTTTTAAAATTTTCATTTTAATATTACAAATTACCAATAACTGAACTTTGCAGTAATCTAGTTTGAATCAGTTAATTTTGTGATAATAACATGCAATTTGGAAAATATACTACAGTGGATTCAGTTATTCTTTAATACCAAATCAGAAAATTCTAAGTTGCAAATATTCAACAATTAATGCTCCTTCGACGCTACGGTCAGACAAATCTTTAGAAAGGATTGGAGAAAAGATAAAAGAAAGTTTGAACAACGCAGAAGAAAAAAAATGGACAATGGAAGATACGCAGCAATGAAAAAGGCGGAAAAAATCTCCGCATCCTTTGTGATATGGAAATATAGTTTAATGATATATGCTATATTTTAAACATTTGTACACTAAACAATGTTAAGAAAATATTGTAATGGTTCAAACGCAAAAGATTTAGGAGTTCTCAAGTGCTCTGATAATACTTCTTACAGATTTTTATTGTTGTGAGAACATGTAATTTCGTATGCACTAACATGGCTTTCTTTGATTTTTCTACACTGAAACAGATCATCAGAGAATTGAACATTGGATCGAAATAGCATTTATTGGAAATTGAAGAATTAAATATCTATTTTGTTAAAAAAAAGCCATATTTGGAAAGCCACATTATGCAGTGAATTTATTTTTATTTCCAAGATGTTAAGAAACAGAATTTTAATTTATATATTAGTATTCTAGGATATAATTACATTACAGGGTAGAATTCATCTGCAATACATATATGAATTCTTAACAGAAGATCATACCTTTCTTGCAGAAAGAAGATTTTAAACTGCTATCGATGTTCTCTTGGTCACTATAGTTGGTTCATTTTGTGGAATGCAAACATTTGGGATATGTGGAATTGAAATTTGATAACCATGTAATGATGCATGCTTCAAATGATAAAACATTGATATAATACAAATTTTCAAAAATTCCTCTGTGTGGTTTTTAATAACATTTTAAGACCTGTAAACTGAACTTTTACGGTCACATAAAAATAAAATTGAATGCAAAAAACTTCCTTTCTCTGCACTTTGGAATATGTTTATTTTCTTGCCTTAAAACCTATCACCTTTATCATAATAACTGATTCATAATCAAAAATTTGTTAGTAAGCAGCAAACACCTCCTTATAGGGATTATTAAAATGTAATTATTAAAAAAATGGAAAGAAAACAATTTATGAGTGGGTTCACTTGAACATAAAAAAAAGATTCTTGAAGCATTTCAAGGCTGACATGTTTTTATTTTTCTGAGACAAGCAAATTCATTTAACAATCTACATAGGGATACAGAAATCTCGACTTTCTTTACTTTTACATTTCACCTCAGAGATTTTAAATACAATACGTGTGAAATAAACGCATAATTAGAACATTTTTAATGCTATTGATATATTTTTATGGTTTTCGTCATATTAAATTAATAAGGAAAACTTTTAAATTTTTTAGAAAATTAATTTTTGTGAGCTTTTTAATTCAAACTAAGAATGTTTAGTATGAATAATACATTAAAATCATTTATTGAGTATTCATGTAATCCTTATGCTAGACGTATTCTAGACAATCTTTTATTTTTAAAGAACCGTCTGCTGCCTGAAAAGATATGCTAATGTGTTTACAATGACTGAAGCTCTCGTTTCCTTCAGAATTTTTCTAGATAAATTTTCGAATAATTAGGAATTTACTGATAGAAATTTTATGAGATCCAGTCTTACAAATTAGATAAAAAAAATTCAGAATAAAAAGATTTTCAAACAAATGACGCTCGTGTGAGAATATTCCAGAAATGACATCACACATTGTTTGCTCATCTGATCCAAGAATATTAAAGAAAGAAAGGCTTTTAGTTGTATTGAACTTTCATGTTTAAACTATTTCGATGTTTTAGTTAAACACAGCTGCTTCACTAATTATGTATATTTAGGAGAAATTTTTCCAGATAATGAGCAGTGTTCTGAAAAATTTCCAAAAGAAACGCTCTTGACCAAAATTCTTTGAGAATTTTTTTAAAAAAACACTAGACGTTAATAATTTAGATAAAGGACAGAATTGCAGTGCAGTGTCATTCATCTCTTTTCATTTTAAGATAAAATGTGAAATAAATATGGGAAATACTTTTTAACAAAATATGTTGTCAAGAGTCCCCATGCATATTTATTATAATTAAATGCATTTTTATAATTAAGATATGGTGCCATTATAATTAAATAGACATTAAAATAATATAATCACTGCACAGATTCTAAATAAGAGAAAATGTTAGAAAAACAATCATAGAACTAAACCCATATCTTATATGCCATAATTAGAGGTACAAAATAATCGCAGGTAATTTATTCCAATTATAAAAATCTAAATATTATAAATAAATGAAATCCGTGTAAGATCAAATAATAGTTTTAGTGAATAATTTTCTAGAATTACAAATGGTTCATTTTCAACAAACTTTCGATAAACTATTAAGCAAATTGACTCACAATCCGCTGATAATTGTATACAATTGATTACCAAAAAAATATAAATTATACACTGAATAAAATTTAATATAATTTTAAATATTTTAATATATTTTAAAGTTGAGAGCATTTTGAATTTAAAAACAAATTGGATTCGAATTGACCTCTTCATCAAAATCCTAACATTTGCGCTGTATATTCCGTCTTAAAAATGAATTGAAGCAACTAGTTATATCTCAGTTATTCTTTGTGAATCCAATAAATTACCAGGGAAATAAATAAATAATATACCAACTGCGTCTTTTTCCATAGATTCGTCTAAGAAAAATGTTCGATCATAAACCTCACCCGCCATTTGCGTGCTCGAAAATATTTTCTTCCATATATTTGCTGTCAGAAACAGAAATATAAGTCTTGAGTAAGAAAAAAACGAATTTTTATAGGCATAGAATCTAATTCCAGAATTCTTAAAAGATCCGGATAGTTAATATATTTTAAGCCAAACACCGTGTTTATATAGCTTGAACTAATGATGCAATCAGCAAAAGAATAATGGCGATATTTTGCAAAATGTCATGATTAGCGACAAGAAACATATAGGGTAAAATAATTTTCTCCGTTTGAAGCTATTTAAGTTAAAACTAACAAATAAAATGAAACCCAGTTTAATTTCAAACTGCAGAAGACATGCAAAATAAATCCTTTAAGCAAAAATTACCAATACAAAATCTCATATACGAAAGTGATATTGATGAACATAGGGTGTGCGCCAATAATGGCGTTACATCGATAAATAAATCATTAATATTTACTTTAAATAAATATTAGAATTTTGCTGGCCAAAAATAAGCCTTTCAAAATAAGAAAACAAAAACGTTAGACAACATATACTAAGTGCAAAAATGTACAGAAAAAGAAAAACAAGAAGAAAGTATTAAAAAATAAAGAAAAAATAAAAAAGAAGTAAGAAAATGAAAGAATTGGAGAAAGAAAAAAGAAGTAACGTAAAAAAGGAAAGGAATAAAAATTCTTAATAATATACAAATATAATAATTATTAATAATAATAATAAAATCTATTATTAATAATTACAATTATAAATACTAATAATAGAATTAAGTGGAAAAAATGCAATGAACTAAAAACAGAATACATTTGCAAAAAATTAGATTACAACTATTAACATATATATATATATATATATATATATATATATATATATATACAAAAATATGTACAAAGATAATATTAGCACATCGAAAATGCAACTCTGATACTATTAATTAGATAATATTTTCTGTTATTTTAATACCCAATGCCATTTATTTCTGGGTATGCATTTTTCGTCATTAATTAATTCAATTCAGCTTAATATATTTTATGTACGTTCATTGTAATTGTTAAATTCTATTTTTTACTGGGAGGCATCAAAATTTCACTTATTAATAACACTTATTACTATTTTTACTGGAATTTCTTTTCAAAAAAAAGTGTTTATTTATTTATTTTTTTGCGAGAACTCTTTACAAGAGTTCACCTCCCCATACTTACCCCCAACCTTAAGTTTAATTTCATTCCGTTAATTAATTTTAGTTTAATGTGATATAAATAGGGAAAGCTGTTTTATGAACACCCTTTATATTAACTTCTTCTGTCTATAAAACTTCTTATCTGAAGCACTAATATGTCGCAGTATTGTTGTTTAGGAAGACAAGTGTGTCATTTTGGAATTGTTTCTATCATACTGCAAACATTATTAAGGGCATAAATAAACTGATAAAAGAATCCAGATAAGAGAGCGGCGGTCGCCGTAGTAACTTCTTGTTCCGTCATAGAATAATGTCCCGTATTTCTGCCATTTTTTACTTACAAGGAACAATCACATGTTCAAATTAAAAAATTAACTCTATTTCGTATCTAAATAAACATGTGAAAAATTTCAGTTACTAAGTTTTACTAAACACTGAGTACAGAACATTTTGGCCAGCAAATATTTTTTTTTAATTATTGATTACAGTTTCAAGGAAAAAACATACAAATATTTAATATTTTTACTTTTTTGTAAACGATGTGTAAGAGAAAATATTGTGTAATCGTCAAAAATTTTGAATTCCAAATTTTGAAAATTCTAAAAATCTCTTCATTTATTCACGAATTAGATATTCATGATTGATTAAACTTTCTATATGTTTTTAAGATGGAATACAAGCGAAGTTTAAAATTTGAAAATGTGTTCTCTCTTCAGTCCCTACTTAAAAATTATGTTTACATACGTATATATGTATATATATATATATATATATATATATATATATATATATATATATATATATATATATATATATATATATATATATATATATATATATATATATATAATTTAGAAATAATCGTCTTTCAAAAAGTTTATTATTTCTTAGATAGTTTATTTCTTTTATAGCACAACAAACTTTCTTTCTATAAAAAAAACCGTTAAAGACGTCATACTAGTGAAATAGGAGGATTTGCATTAGGTTTCTTTATTTCGCAGTATAATATCAGGGTGCGATGCCAGTAATTGCTTTCCGATGATTAGGTGTAGTGTCTGGCCATTTAACAGCTGCGTACATGCTGAATTTCTAGCGAAGATTCCATTATTATTATTATTATTACTTATTGTTCAGCTTCTAATAGCTTTTAACACGTTTATTGGGAGAATCTTTTATCATGGTATCGAAAAGAAGTTTTATTGCTAATTTCAATACTTTCCTTCTAATTTAGTGTTAAATTCTCTAACTCTGCAATAAGAAAACAATTTCCGAGAATAGAGAAAGGTCATTTATACAAGACACTAAATTTTTATTTCGGTAAATTATATGTTGTTATTACTTTTTTTTATTATTTTTATTCATTTTAATTTTTATTATTTGCAATAATTATTTTTGTAAATACAAAAATTTACTAAGATTTTATGAAAAATTTTAACATTTTATATTATTTAAACTATTTAACTACTATTATTTAAATGCGATTAATTTTCTATATTTATGTATAATAAGCATTTTATTATTTTTCTATGGAATTATACTATAGTTCAATTCTGATATTAATAAATTTTCTGATCATCTTAATAAGAAAATATTGTTAGAAAATTAAAAATTTCCAAAGCAAAATACACCTTTGTACAGATTACATAAGTTTAAAAATATTCCGATGGAGATTTTTAACCAAAAGAGATAGTTAACAATCTTTGAAAAAAAATTAAAATGCTCTTGAAAAAATTTCATATTTAAAAAAATTAAAAATATCTTTAAATTTTCCTTTATTTAAAATTTATTAATGATTTAATTAAGTTATCATTACTTTTCATAGTTCACTTTATACGCTTTTTTAATACTTACATTTTTTTTTTATTTTCCTCTTAAATAAATAGCTTTTTATTGGAATTTAAAGAAATCGGTGGTAAAATTGCCACCTTATTCACCCCTTATCCGATAACTTCTGTAGAAATGCAAATTTCAGGTGATTTAAATAGTCAACAATTTAAGACAAAATAAAATAGCTATAATGAATTTTTGGTATTTTTCATGATAATTCTACTGAACTAAAAAAAAATCAGTTATTAACAACCAGATTCAAATTCACTGTACTTGTTATAACGGAAAATACTTGAAAAAATATCTATCTTTGATCTATAAATAGCAGATTTTCATATAAAGTTCACGTGCTGAATGTAAAATTTTCGCCCATTAATCAATCATCCTGACAGTACCATTTTGCAGTTTGGAAGAAAGATCTTTTGTGGTATTATAAAAGAAATTAGTCACCCAAAGAAAGGAATACCATAATATCTGAAAAAAAGCAATATCAGTACATGTTCTAAAGTGGGTAAAAAGAAAGTGGGTCAAATGATTTCCAATATATTTTTCACCTTCTTTTGTCTTTATAGATAAGAGGTATAAATTGAGGAACTCTGTTGAAAGGAAATAAAAAAAGAAAACTCCATATACAGAAAGTGATATATTTGCCAATTAAGCTTGTACCAATTAGGATCTTTGATAAATATACCATTTACAATCGCTTGAAATTTTCTCGAAATCAGCAATTATATATGAAAATATACATCTTTTTTCCTTTTTTTTTGTTGTTGTTCTTCTATAGATATAAGATTAACTTATGTATCCGTGAGAGATTTGAAAAGGCGGTGATCATTCAATTTCCATTTGATTTAATGTGTCTTGTCAAATCCATTGAGCGAGGACTCATGACAAACTGAATGTATGATGCCTTTTGTCACTCAAATTACTTTAGAGCACTTAAATACTGTTTGTGTTAGAAGTCTTCATATATCCAGGATAAGAAATTTGAGTTCATGGGAAACTTTGGTGGAAATTGGCCCACATAAGTGCATTAAGGTGGAACGAAAAAAATCAACTTTTGACTTTTAATTTGTAATAGCGCGGAAAACTTGCCTTTTGGTATAGATACGATAAATTTAAAATATGAAAAATATTGGAATATGTTTCGAGATGCCTCAAGGATGTTAAAGTTTCATAAAACTGAAATTTGCGTTACATTTTAAAGTTTTTTTAAGACATAATAAACTTTCGATTTTTAATTTGTAATAGCGCCAAAAATATGCATTTTGGTGTAGTTAAGATAAATTAAAAATAAGAAAAATATTGCAATACATCTTAAGGTGCCGCAAGGAGGTTAACTTTTTCAAAGATTTTTGCGTGCTTTGATTATAAAATAAAAATTTTTAAATAGGCACTGGTATGGCATCCAGGACACTGAGTCATCGCCAGAGCCGAAAGGCGTTATTGAGAGGAGATTGAGATTGAGATTTGTCTGCTTGTGGGGACAAGCTCTCAGCTCTGTCAGGTCAGCAACTTTGCCGAGTTCAATTGAGTTGGCTTGAAACTGATTAACGTAGCTGATTTATTAGTTTGTGTGCTTTGTTGTGAGTAAAAATGGCTCAGTCTAAATTAGAGTAGACAAGACAAATATCGGAATGTCTTATTTTTGGGAAATTTAGTGATTTGATTGAAGTTGAACTGCGTACATACGAATGTGTTTTTAAGTGCTGCTGTTATATTAGACAAATCCTCAAGAGCTTCAGAGAAGGATTCTTCTGTAAGTTGAATTTTACGTTCACCGCTTAGCATGGATAAAAGGATATTTTCTGGAGCAGCAAAGTACCCATTTCTTTGAATAATTCGGTCTATAACGTTCTTGAGATCGTCATACAAATATCTTGAATATGAGATAAGGTTAAATAATAATTTGGAACCATAAATATATGAAGGATCTGACTTAATATTAAACCACATAAACACGTGCATTTTCACAATGTATTCATCCAGAATCTTAAGATATATTTAAAGGATCTGGTTGGTTTGTCACTTTTTGCAAAGAACACCGTTTTTCTTCCGCGCTGTCACTATCGTTGGTAACTATTTCTGATACACTAGTACTTTTTTATCCGTTCTTGATTAAACTTAGCTATTTTCTTTAGTTCTTTACTTTTTCTTTCTTTTTTCTTCCTCAAAAAGCTTGTGGTAGTTAAATAGGTATCAATATTACATATAAACATTTAGGTAATATTGAAATTCTCTTTGTACGCAAGGCATCTGAAGCTGAGCCAAATAGAATAGTGGACTTGATTATCGATTTTCGCCGGTTTCCTTGTCACAAGCAAGCATTAAAAAGAACTGTGAAACTTAACACTTTACACCACACCACATCTCCGCTTCCAGAGCTCATATGGCTCCTTTCCGGTTTGGTATAGCTGTAGAAGAACTTTGTTTAAAAAAAAATGGCTCAAAATATTTAAGGTTTTATCACAAGCGAAGGATACACAAGAGCAAAAATTGATTCACATGCGAGTATGATAAAGTTAATACAAAAAAGAAAATTTAATGTGCCGAAGTAAAAACAAACATTTAGTAGTTGTAACATTTGTAATCACTAAGGATACAGAAGTAAGAAACACGAAATTTGACATTAAAAAATTATTTTATTACTATTATTGTATTTTGTAATTAATGATTTTTTTCTAATTGCAATGATTTTATATTTATTTAAAATCATCATAAGAAAAATTCATAAAAAAAATATTTTCTCAAAGTTATAATTTTTCAATTTTTTTACAAATTTTAAGCTCTTTGAGGCACTTCAAAATGTTGTAGTATTTCAACCAAATTTTTTTTAATACTTTTTAAATCTAAAAGGCAACTTTTCCCCACTATTACCAAACTAAAATCTAAATAAGTTTTTTAAAGTCCCATTTTAAAATTTGTTATTTTTTTTTCAATTATTTTATATTTTAAGCTCTGCGCGTCACCTCAAGCTGTTGCTTTATTACAACCAAATTTTTAAGAATTCTTTTTTAACCTAACCTAAGAGGCAACTTTTCCCCACTATTACCAAATTAAAATCTTAAAAGAAAAATTTAGACCATTTTTCGTTGTTGTTGTTTCTAATGACTCTTGTCTAGATAAGTCCACTGACTTTAAGGAGTCATTTGTGGTTTAAGCCAAAGGTACGTCTCGTGTTTTTTCAGTAGCATCATCTAGGTCCAAGAGAATGACTTAGCTACACACACGTCACAACCATTTTTACTTCATTCAAGCATTTCATTCATGTAACTACAGAGCGTAATTTAGACCTGAACTAGAAAACGATCACCTCTGATCCAGTACCCCCAGTAATATCGCTCTCGACATGGAGGAGTTTGTGAGCACGACAGATTTATACGCGCGTCAGCCACCACGCACGCATTGTGTCTTCGGTAGGCGGGGTTCGAACTCGCAACCAAATGAACGCGAATCCAACGCCCTACCAAACAGGCTATTCCAGCCCTCATTTTTCATTCCACCATGATGTGCATTTCTTGGAAAAAACTGAGAAATTCTCTAATAGCTAATAAATATGTTAATACAGTATAAATAAATCAATTAGTATATAAATATGATCTGCTTATATATCATACAGGGATAAGAACCATAATCGTCTTTGACCTATTCCAGTTCTCCCACGTCATGCCATAAGCTTTCGGTCACAGGGCCATATGAAAAGGAACTAACTTGTGGATAGAATATGACTTATGGGGTTTTCTTATTCCAATCTGTATACTTTAATGGCATGTTGCCGTGACATTTATTTTTGACAACATTTTAAATGTCGACGCAGAATTAAATCAAGAGGATGCACATAAATAAAAGTTACGTCACTTGAAAAAAATCATTTTTTATTATTATTAATTCTCTAAATAATTCTAATAGCTTATCAATTTCATTTTAATGTTTCCATCCAAATCATATAAAAAACAAAGTTTATAAAGTGGGAAAATATCAGAATTTTTTTAATTATAAAAATTTAGGCCTTAAAATAATATAGATGAAGAGGTTTGATAAAAGAAGAAGGTAGAAATATTATTGCATCTGATCCATCCTAAGATAATAATGTAATCACACTAGAGTTACCCCTGTTCTTCCTATGCCAGAATGATTTGAATACGTTATTCTTACATCAGAGAGGTTGCAGCTTATTTCCTATATGACGAAAAGCTTATTTATCGACAAGCGGGCTCCTTTGTGGAAGCACTGTGGCAAGCAATATAGTTGTCACAATAAATGTGATTTATCTGATGGTTATGTATAATTATCGTTTATTATTCACCTTATTGAATCACTCTCTAAACTTAATGGTGATTACAAATTATCACCATTAATTATAAATAATCACCAGTTTATTACACTTACCGTAACATCTTAACTTATTAGAAATGTAAAAGGATGAAATAATGTTTATGAAGATGATATTTCTCACCATTTAAAAACACCGTATTGAAATTCCAGTAGAAGAAAAAAACGCACAGTTTTGGTGAGACATTTTACTCTACAACTTTCCAAATATTGAAAAATATCATAAAAATACTGTAAAATATCTTTGGACTGGTTTCATACTCAAATGTCAATCAATAAATGGACGATGAAAAAAAATTACAATCATAAAAAAAACTATTAAAGCAAATTCACTTTGTTAAATAAATGTAAGTAAATTTCTTTCCTTCAAAAATATATTTTGGTAAAACTTTCAACATTTTCTGCTTGGGAAAAAATTTTTTTTAAATGTCAATAAATTGCATGATACTGTGAAATTTAAATAGTTTTTAGCAACAATTTTAAATAGTTTGAATAATAAATGCAGGGATTAAATAAATGTAGCGTCGAGAGTTGGGAAAAATATTAAATGTAAGTTGCATGTCAAAAATAAATAAATCAAAATGAAATGCAAAGATAATGTGGAGTATGAATACTGATATATTTTGATGCAGTTTCTAAAACTAAAAGAGAGATAAGTGAAGATTTATATATCACGAGTACAGATTAGTCATAAAATATCAGTATGAAATACAGCATTTAATGTGCTTGTCATACTGCGTATCTTTCAAATAGCGTTTTTAAATATTTGAGAAATTATTTGAAATCCATACAGAATGCAATATAAGATAAAGCTGGGAAGAAGAATGAGAAAGAATTTAATATAATTAATACA
This sequence comes from Argiope bruennichi, assembly GCF_947563725.1. Lineage (NCBI taxonomy): Eukaryota > Metazoa > Arthropoda > Arachnida > Araneae > Araneidae > Argiope > Argiope bruennichi. The sequence goes on along the minus strand of NC_079154.1, from coordinate 38,457,333 downwards.
GAAGGTATTGGGAAATATAAGAGCAAGGCTTCTTTAAATTTGGCTTGTGTTGCTCTATTTTTGGCTGAAATATTTTTCCGCAATTGCAAAAAAGCATTAAAATAGAAAAGTAAAACGAACCATGAAATAATAATAAATGAAAAATTCCATGAAATATAGTTTTCAGAAGAAAAATACAGAAAAAAATTTCATTATCAATACATTTTTTGTTCATTTCTTTAATTAATAATATCAAATTACATCCAGAATTTGCATCCATAATCATCCAAATTTTAAAGACAACAAAATTTCAATGTCCTTTTCTTTTGTAGTTGAGCCCCTTGCTGCAAAGAGCCCTAAATGTAAAGGAACATTACGCTTGAAATAGAATGTTGAAAAAAAACTGTGAAAAAAAATTCTGAAATAGCTAAAAGCAAATAAATGAAAAATTTGAGAGCAGGAAGAATTTTTTTCTTATTTAAAGATAATGTTTCATAATTTACAATGTCTAATTTAGGAATTCCACTTTAATTTCTTCTTTAATAAAAAAATTACGCATTTTAAAATTTAAAATATACAGTTATTTTTGACTTTTTCCCAAACAAGATGAAATGCTTCAAATGAAAGCCGGATTTCCTGTCAAAAAATAGATGCAAAGATTGGTAATTCTTGATAAACACTATTGAATAAGTAATCTTTTTTTATAAAATTCTTTAATATTTACTTTTAACACTGAACGATTGATTTCATTTTATACTAAAAAAAATTTTTAGATGATGGATGGTAGCTTTTTTAATTTAAAGAATGCATTTTTTTTTTCTCAAGAAAAAGCCAAACTCTTCATATAATTGTTTTTAACTGACTATATTCAAAAGTATGAGATTATAGTAAGACATTCTCAAAAAGTATTTTTGCGTTTAAAATCAGAAAGAAAATTTTAGCCGTCATTACCATCTGCATTTCATTTGCAGAAGATTGATCTAAAATATATTTTATTATTTTCGAATCTAGTTGCAAATATTAAACTAAAATTATTCAATGTACATTAAACGATAATCGATATAAGTATAAATCATATGGAATAAAGAGGAGAATTATGAAAATGTTTCTTATTTTTTTTTTGTGTGTGTGAAATGGATTTATTAATGCTATTGGAAAAATAAGTATTACGATAATTGATTTGATATAAATCATGCTAAATAAACAGAGGAATAACTTTCTTAGTTTTTGTGACATTATTTAATTAACGTAAATATTTGAGATAAAAATGTGATAGCATTCTTGAAACCTTTACTACAGTTGATTATATTCAATTCCTTCTTTTAATATTTATTGAATTAACTTCCTTTGGAATTCTTTACTTTTCAAAAATTTAAAATGGAAATTCTTTAAAAACTTGATAACATTTTAACATGTGTTTTTCATTCAAACTTCTGAACTAAATATCAAAGTTCCTTTTTAAAAACATTGCAGAGATAAGTAAAAAGTAATAAAATTATAAGCTTTAGAAAATATACTGCTCTTATGGAAAAGGTAATGAACTTACAAAAATGTAATCCAATTTTAGGGGTTTAAGTGTGCTTAGAGGATGTTTCTCATTCATTCAGAAGTTACATCATGTTATAATCCATTTAAAGCAGAAAACGGATGCAGTTTTTATTTTTAAACTCTAAGAAAAATTCAGTTTTAACTTTAGTGAGAGAAAAATATACTGCTGTTTCATAATTAATAGCGATAAATGAAATCAATGTTTAAATGGTCTGTCAGTGATGTAGGTAAACTGTAACATCTGTGTCCAACATAGCTTACTTTATTTAGTTATTTTGCTTTTTTAATTAAAAAAATACTATGAAAAATAATATGATCGTTAAAAGTTTGCCCTTTATTTAATATTAATTAAACTATATTGCGAGAGAACTAAACGTTTCAGAATATGATATAGAAAAATGGGTTGAAGCTCAATGTCTCCCTTGGTATATAATTGTGTAAAAGAATTTACACTTTTTTATCACTATATGAGGCTTTTTCATATGAACATAGTTTATTGTGCTCTAAATTGTTTTTTACAAATAACTTTATAACTCTAAAAACTTACTGAAATTCAATTTGCCGTATAATATAGTAGTTTCACTTAATTCTTTCATCAAAGCGGGATATCATTCCAAATATTCACTGCTAAACTTTTGTGAATGCGTTTCTGGTTTAATTTCCTAGTTTCTGTTACCATATAAAAAAATATATATTTATGTCCGTGTCTCTTAATTACAAAGTAATAATAAAAAATCTATATTTTGACGATTCAAACGAAATTACAAAAAAAAAAAAACAATGAGATTGAAAAATAATATAAAAAAGAAATGTAAATTTAGCTTTTATATGCATTGCTCAAAGAAAAATACAGAAAGATTAGTTTTCGATTCAGAATAACATATAGTACACTCAATTTTAAATAACATATAGTACACTCAATTTTAAATAACATATAGTACACTCAATTTTAAATAACATATAGTACACTCAATTTTAAATAACACATAGTACACTCAATTTTAAATAGCACATAGTACACTCAATTTTAAATAACACATACTACACTCAATTTTAAATAACATATAATACACTCAATTTTAAATAACACATAGTACACTCAATTTTAAATAACACATAGTACACTCAATTTTAAATAACACATACTACACTCAATTTTAAATAACATATAGTACACTCAATTTTAAATAACACATAGTACACTCAATTTTAAATAACACATAGTACACTCAATTTTAAATAACACATACTACACTCAATTTTAAATAACATATAGTACACTCAATTTTAAATAACACATAGTACACTCAATTTTAAATAACACATAGTACACTCAATTTTAAATAGCATATAGTACACTCAATTTTAAATAGCATATAGTACACTCAATTTGAAATAACATACCTTAGAAATAAATAAGTTTCATTGGAGAAAATTATTTCATAATTAGTGAGCAAATGTTTTACTGTTCATACTTATGGTTCTTCTAAAAATCTCTATAAAATTAAATAATATCACTTAAAGCATTCCCTTGATAATAAATAAAATTTATTTTTCACATGCTACATATTGTAAAAAATCATACCTGAGAGTAACTTTTATTTATTTTATCTTTTATTATTTATTTTAAGGAAACTTCTTCAAGGAAAGGTTTAAATATAATTCGGATGTATACAAAAAGAGAGGCATAAAAAAAGAAGAAATAAGGAATTTTGTAAAAATAAAGAGAAAATTGTTATTTTAAAAAGTTGTTTGCCTTCTTTCAGCTGAAAATTCGATTTTTTTTTATTTCTAAATTAAATTTGTATGCTGTTAAGTACCTCAATTTTTCATTAAAAATATCAATTATCAGAAAACAATTAAATGCAACTTTTGAGCTTTACAATTGAATGCAGTAACATATATATTAATAAAATCATACAAAATAATTACATAATTTGTCTCATAATTGAATCCATAATATGAAACCATTTAAATTACATTACATGAGTTACACTTGAAAATCATTTTCGTTTATTCCTGGAATAAATATTTTACAACTATTGATAATTTTATTAATAAATTTTCACAATTTCAATTATTTATCCGCTAAGAAACAAATACTATTGGCTCCCCTCGATAACATGAATCTTAAAGAATGTATGGAATAATTTAAATAGAGAATGGGGAAATAATGTGTTACTATTCCAGACACATTAAACAACCATAAAAGTATCCAAGAATAACACATTTTCTTATACTCCAACATCTTCCATCATTAAGAAAATGTCTCCTATCCACAAAGTTATGCTAATAGTTTTCCTTTAAGATTACCATAGTCTACATCTACAAAAGTTTTTCAGCATAAGCTCCTAGTAATAACCTCGAGGTTAGCAGATGGTAAATTTCTCTCAGATCTAACTCAAAACCATGCGACGAATCATTTGAACAATAAAAAAATTCAAAAAAATGTTCTCTATTAGAAAACATTCCAGAAATGTCATCACACGATGTTTACTCATTCCAACCATAAATCTAATAGAATGAAAGGGTTTTATTTTTATTGAAATTTCATGTTTTAACTAATCCATTGTTTTAGTTAAACGCAGCTGCTCATCTAATTATGTAGATTTTAGTGACATTTTTTGTCTTAATGAGCAACCTGCGGAAATAATCCAAACAAAGTATCTGTCAGGAGAATCTTGCAATCAAAATTCTTTGGAGAAATTAAAAACAAGATTAGTAATCTCATATTTCAGAGCAATAACATTTTTCTGTACATTGTTTTAAAAACATCGTATACATAAAAAAATTCAAACTAATAATACAAGAGTATAATTAGATTTCAAACTAATAATACTTCTAATACTAACAATAAAAAGTACTTTCATACTAATTGAATCGCATTTCTATATAATTATCCATTATATTAATTGCATTTAAAGGGTTATTGTCTCAACTTATGGAGATTGCTATAGTTAAATATAAGTCATTTATAATGAGAATTATGAAAATATTATATAATTTCTCTAAACAATTAATATCTATAATTTAAAGCATAGATTTCAATAAATTTCGTTTAACTTGTATTTAAAATACTAAGATTTAGATAATTGTGAAATAAAGAAAGATTTCGAAAAAAATGTGTGCTTTTTTTATATAGTTTTCCCACACTTTCCATGAATTTCAAAATGCATCAAATTCACACACCAATATGTCTCTTTAATCATTATTTTTTAATTTGAGCTTAAAACGGTACGTGCAATATTTATCTTATAGCAATCTAGTCGCCTTTATAAGCCAGCTAGTTCATCGAGAACATTAGTTATGTTAATTTCAATTAAACCTCTTATTCATAATTTAAAACAATGCTTTCCTTCAACCATCAACCCAGTATTTTTAAGCATCAAATCGTGGCATACATGAAAGCCATTTATTTAAATGCCGTTTAATTTACTGTGTGGGTATACATTTCTAATAGTATCATCTCCCAAAATATTATAAGGCTATTAAAAACATGATTCCAGAATAATCGAATTGCACATTGTCTTTCATATTATGGTCACTTCACTTTCTTACCAGTCATGCAAGTTCTGCAGAAAATGAACAAAATCTTTTTTCCTTAGCTTTCAGCAAGGAAAGAGAAACAAGCGATCAAATATTTGACGAAGCAATAAAAAGGATTCAAATTTCCTTTGAATAATGAAAAGCATTGTTTAAAATTATGCAAAAAAAGACATTTGGGGGAAATTCTCAAAATTTGATAAAATGGTATCACAATTAATAGCATCGTTAAAAAAATGAACGTTTTGAATTTTAAAATGGCATAAAAATCAGTATCATGCCCTAATAATTTGGATGTATAATATGAAAAGCCAAAGATCGAGCTTAAATAATCTAAATAAATATTTTGCTGCTTCCATCCAACATTAAAAATAATTTGATGATTAATTTTTTAACAGTTTTGCTTTTTGTTCAAATTGCGATCTCATTGATTTGATTAGAATTTCTAGTAGTAAAAGTGGAAACATAATAAAAAATATACAATTAAAAAATATCTGCGGACTCAAATTTAACCTGACATTAAAATATTTTGATTATAAGTATTTACTATTCATCCAAATTGATTTATTCAGAAATATCATAAAATCACAACCAAAATCATCGTCATAAAAATAAAAAAGTAACAAATCATGTCTATGTGCTATTTTATGTGTGCAAAAAAATGATGAAGAAATCCATATACACACTGGGGCTTTTATCTCGTATTGCCTCATCATAAGAAAAATGTGTAGCCATAAACCTCATTCGCCATATTCTTTCCCGATATTTCTATACCAATAAAATAGCTGTCACGCACAGAGACTTTGGGAAAAGTTACCTAAGTTTATGTCCACGTATTCTACTAAAAGAGTTCACGCATTCAGTGTGAGATTGCGATAGTTAATACTTTTTCCGTGTAACTCATAACATTTATATATCCGGAACTAATGATCCAGTAAGTAAGCAATGAAGAAAATGTTTGCTAAAACTTATAAATATTAAAAAATATATATTCTTTGGTTTTTAAATGTATATATTTGTATTCAGTAACTAAAAAAAAGTGACATCTTATGGGGGTGATTTGAGAAATAAGTTTATTTAAAATAACCTTCAAAACATGTTTTTATAAAATGAATATGGCTTTAGTTTTTTTGTTTCCGCCTTTTTTGTTTTTCATTCTTAATTAAAAAATTATGGACAGTCGAAACAGCATTTTTCTTTTACATTTTCATATGTGAAATATAACAAAGAAATATTAATCGTTTAAAAAATTGGAACTTGAGATTTTTATGAATATCTACTTTTCAAACCTCCCAGAATCCATAGAAAACATTTTTTGGATTCTTCCCGTCTTATTGCGAACACGATAACGCAAAAACGCTTTAAATTAGACTAATAAAATTAGGAATGTAATCTTTACATTGACTTGAGAATTTCTGTCAAGTTTTCAATGAAATCCATTGTTTGGAATTATATCTGGCTGCATGAATACAAGTGAACAAAGTAAAAAAATACACAACTAATTACATCCTAAATTACTACTTACTTCTGTATGTATTTTTCCATATATACAATTAGGATAACTCAAAAACATAATGTTTTGCAAATGAAATTTGGCACACAATTTCAGCTTCTAAAGTCCAAATTTGAATGGGATTTTCAATTAAATTTGTCAATTGTTTGACCATCTGTAGGTCTGTACCTTTACATGCATGTAATCACGGTAGCTCAAAAATGCAGCAGCTTGGATGAATGAATTTGGTTCAGTTTCGATGCATGAATATTTTTCGTTTTTATGATCTGATATGTACATCTTTATCAAAATTTGATAAGGATACACACATTAGGTTGAGCCATTAGATTAACCATCAGCCAGTCTGCATTTTAGCTCAGCGTTAACCTAATGCGTCTATTATAAACATAACTCAAAAATGAAAAAAGCTAATGTATGATCTTGTTTCTAAAACTACAGTTTTGTGTCAAATTGATTTCCAACGATCGAGAAAAAGCGTTCAAAATGCAGATTCAGGTTATTATTATTATTAGTAGTAGTAGTAGTAGTTGTAGTAATAGTAGTAGTAGCATTAGCTTTAGTATCATTAGTATTAGTATTAGTATCATTATCATTATTATATCCCAGTTTTAAGCGAAGGGAGGGTATAACATCATTATTAGAAATCATGCGAAGATTGTTCTCTTCTTTTCAAAATTTACAACCATAGGGCTCCATGGCATAAGTACAGTTAAAGCAGCATTGACAATTTAATTAAACTTCTAAATAACTGGGGAAGAGAAAGACACCAGTTATATAAACAGAAAATTAAAAAAAATTGATTAAATTTATTTAATAGGTGAAAATTAAGTTCTGAAAATATTAAGCCTTCACGAATAAATGCATATACATATATGTACATAAAGAAGTGAAAATTCTATAAGCATGTACAAGTATTCACTCTAATCCGGGATAATAGCTAATTTCTTAACTAAAAGTAGCGGGCATGCACTTCAAATTGAGAAAGCATGCTTTAAATGATGTAAATAATTTTATCTTGACTAAAAATGATTGACTAAACTGACATGATATTTACAATATATTTATCTTATTCCTTTACTTTGTTGCCAAATATACAAGGGGTGTTCAAATGAAAAGGTACAAAAGAACACTGTTGGTATAAATGAAGACTTTATTCAAAGTATACACCATAGGTCTAAGCACAACAATCCCATTGATTAATCAGTCGAAAGATTCCTTGTTCCCATAATTTCTGTGGCCGTGACGAGACCTAGGCCTTCACAGCGTCCTTGAGTTTTTTGTCCGAGTTGAAGCGCTTCCCTTTCAGATGTTTTTTCAGAACCATTAACTCCGATGTATACTGTGAGATACTCGAGACTACGCAGGTCCGTTAAGAACAAAAGATCGGGGCTACTGACGGAGGGTGTTGTTCTGCTCCATAATAACGCGCATCCACATGTCTCCAGGGTCACACAAGTGGAACTGGCCAAGTTTAAGTGGAAGCAGCTTGACCATCCACCCTACAGTCCGGACCTGTTGCCCTGCAATTTTCATGTGTTTGGTCCCCTGAAAAAACATCTTAAAGGGAAGCGCGTCCATTCGGACGGCGAACTCAAGGACGCTGTGAAGGACTGGGTCACGTTACAGCCACGGGAATTCTGAGAACAAGGTATCCTTCGGCTCGTTAATCAGTGGGATCGTTGTGCTCAGGCCTATGGTGTATACTTTGAATAAAGTCTTCATTTATACTCAAAGTGTCATTTCGAACCTTTTCATTTGAACACCCCTTGTAATATTTTTAAAAAAATAGAGAATTAGAATCTTTAAATATGCTTAAAGGTATCAACAAGAAAAGCTCGAATTTGAAGCGAGGCATAATGCATTAACATTACTTATCATGTTCTAGTTATTCAAATGGCAATAGTCAAATGAACAAATCACCTTGAAGATGTTTCAGATTGTTTCATAGGGCGTTTTTATAACTGCACTTATTTCAACATTTTGTTTAGCTATTTAATTAGAGCTGCAAAATAATATTTGAAATTCTCGGAAGAGGGCTTGCATTGTTACAAAATCCTGTATTCAATCAGTGAAAAAATGTAAAAGAAATCAAGATAATAGGAAAAGGTGCCCAGCAGAAAATTTAATCGAGTGCGAAAATAGCTTTAAAATCATAACACATTCTTCGACATCCATACAAAGTTACATTCTTTTAACAGTACTTACGCATATACGACCGATTCCTCACTTGTAACATAAAGAAAAGTTATTTGTCGTCAAAGATATACAGAACGAGTGCAACCAAAGGCTACAGACATAATGTCAATCAAAACTAACTGAATATATCAGTAGCCATTTTTTAGTATATTGTTGTAGAAAATGTGACAAATCAGCAAAGTATCCAAAATGGACAAACCTAGGTCCAATATTTAGAGGAATATTAATTTGTTCCACTTTTTTATCGGCACGAGGAGTCATTTGTAGATTAAAATCATATTTATCCGCCTAAACAAATAAGAAGATGAAAGTTTAAATAAATATATTCCATTTTGATAGTTTAACAACCAAGAAAGCCTATATTTCCCTAAATATTGCACATGCTCATCTTTTACGAACATGCTAATAGTCAAAAGTGGCAAATTTAAAAGATATATATACTAATTTTTTACGCACACTTCACACTTTGGAGTATGATATGGTTCATAGAATTTTCGTCAGTCATAATGTTTTCATCAATGTAGGAAATCCGCTGATCTAGTGTAGAAGTTTAAAAATGGAGTACCAGCTCAAGTATCATCCTCGTCTTCAAACTTCAGTTTAAAATAAAAATGGCCATCTCGAAATAGCAGATGTGACTTCAGAACGGAATATTAACATAACTCTAAACTAATGGAATAAATTAAAGAGCTCCTACTTTCTTCAACAACTCTCATGTATTTCCGGTGACGCCATTTTTTGAGACAGAGGATTTTATTGGATTTCAGTGGAAGAATAAAAATCAAAACGTTACAAAAATAATAATAATATACTAAAAAAAATACTTAAATAGAAATTATCTTTCCTAAAACAGAGAGCAAATGCTAGCTAAGGGGTGTTTAAATGAAAAGGTACGAAACGTCGTAACAACGTAACCGTTAACATATTTGCCTATGCCGCTATGGAAGAACCTAACGAGACATCTAGGGGTGCGATTGGAATCTCCGGCGTAGATCGGAGAAGGCGCGGAGTCCCGCATGTGCAGGACGACCTTGTAAATGGCGACCTTGTAATGACGACGACCTTGTAAATGGCGTTTCAAATGTAATTTTTGTAGAAAATTTTGTTAAATAAAAGATTACTTTAAATGAAAATTCATTCAATGGATACTTTATAATGTAAATCTATTTGCCTTCAATTATTAATCTAAATTTAAAATCATGAAATTCCTGGGCTTACGATAACTAGTGCTTCCAAATCATCTTATAAAAGTTCCAAAATATGTGACGTGATAATACTGAAAGAATGTGCAGATTACTAGATTTGTTTTCTCCTGATTGAGTTTTTTCATTTTTAACGATTAATTGTAAATTCAAAAAGGTTGCAAATACATAAAACACGATTCTGATAGCAAAAAAAAAATCATTTCTGAAAAGTAAAGCACATTAAAACAACGGTATAGCTATTAGTAGGTTAACTACAAGTTTTTTTCCCAAATGCCAATTTCATTCCATTTCTCTCAGAAAGTCTAAGAAAAATCAGAATACAGCTTTTAATCTTAATAGATTTTAATCTTATATATTGAACTTAAGATAGAAATTTACATTTTGTAACAATATTGAACTTACTGTGGTTTCGAATTCTCTATAAACTATCTAACTCAATCAAAATACCTAAACCTTCATTTCCTTAATTGTACCAATATTGTTTCTAAATCAATAATCAACATTTATTTAAAAATGAACAATTCTTGCACGAGATGCATCATTTGTTCCTATTCATTATAGTTATTCCATTTCATAAGTGGACTGAAAGTTTTATAAATTAATAATTAGGAAATTCTCTTACAACACGATAGAAATTTTGGTATACCTATACTAATACTTAAAATAAATTCCTTTCAGAAGTCTTAGACATTTATTCAATATAACCAAGAACTCATTAGTGTAATGAATAAGCATTTTCTGTTGCCATCAACTATAAAATCTCTCATTAAGTTAATCTGTTCACTGCACATTATAAATCAGATTTGGGGCAAGAATGCCTTCGTTTGTGCCATCAAAAAAACGATTCTCAAATTGAGTTTTATCCAGGGACAAAGTTTGGTGTAATGAATTCAAAACTAATTATGTAAAGATATGCTTTTGCAGTAATTAATATAATTATGATTAATTCTAAATTCTATTACTAGCTATATAGCATTAATGTTATCAAATTGGGAATTACATTTGCAAAATTTAATTCTAGCTAGTAATTTAATCTACATAATGCTCAAAATCAAACTGATGAAATTTTTTCAGAGTATGTAATTTTCATAGTACATAATAGTATGTGGTATATTATGTAATTAGTGATATAATTAATTATTATTCAATAACAAATATATTTTAATTGTATTTACTATTATTAAATCGTAAAGAGTGAATAAATAATCTGTGGAGTTGCGAACTAAAAATTTACTGATAGTTGAAATTTTAATTTTAATTTGGAGAACTAAAAATTTACTGATAGTTGAAATTTTAATTTTAATTTGGAGAACTAAAAATTTACTGATAGTTGAAATTTTAATTTTAATTTGGAGAACTAAAAATTTACTGATAGTTGAAATTTTAATTTTAATTTGGAGAACTAAAAATTTACTGATAGTTGAAATTTTAATTTTAATTTGGAGAACTAAAAATTTACTGATAGTTGAAATTTTAATTTTAATTTGGAGAACTAAAAATTTACTGATAGTTGAAATTTTAATTTTAATTTGGAGAACTAAAAATTTACTGATAGTTGAAATTTTAATTTTAATTTGGAGAACTAAAAATTTACTGATAGTTGAAATTTTAATTTTAATTTGGAGAACTAAAAATTTACTGATAGTTGAAATTTTAATTTTAATTTGGAGAACTAAAAATTTACTGATAGTTGAAATTTTAATTTTAATTTTACTTTCATATATTGCTTTCTTTAAACATAAAGTTTTATTTCGTATGTGCTTTTATATAAATAGAATTTGTAACACTGCTGAACTACAGTATATACTTCTTGATAGTGATGCCCTTTGAAAGCAATTATTTCATATTATTCCTTACTTAAACATAAATGAAAGTTTTTTTTCTTTTAAGATATGCATTCAGCAATTTTCTAATATATTATACTAGTCTCCTATGGCAATCAACTACTTCGCCGAGGATGCTGGTTATATTTATCTTCAGTTAAATTCTTTAGATGTAGCTTCATGTCCACGATTTCTACAAATCATTAGATATAACAGCCATGTTATTCTAGTTACTTTAGCTATGTCCAGTTTATTGTGTGTATGGGCTTTTATTGGAGATCAGTTTTGTGACATTATAGAGGTATTATAAAAGGAAATGTGCAATACACCTATCTTCTAAATTTCGCGGTATTTTAATATCATTTAGTTTATTCGCCTTGTAAACCACACAGATTTATTCAATTAAAAAGCTGTTAAATCAAAAGTGGTTACGAGAAATTTAGAAATTAAATAAGCCGGATATTTTTATTTTAATAGTTCTATGGTGCTATGGAACTTATCTCCAATATAAAGGTTCGTGTACACAATAAATAGAACTAAAGTAAGACAGTTAAAATAACACCACTTTAATGTCAAACAATTTGCCGAAATTATGGACATGAAGATTTATCTGAAAACAAATATAAACAATATTCTTGACGAAGCAGCTAGTCACCTGTTGCGATCAATTTATAAATTGTTGTTGTTTCTAAAGGCACTTGTCATAGACAAGCCCACTGATTTTAGGTGTCAGTGATTTTTAGCCAAGGGCGCGTCTTTTGTTTTTTCAGCAGCGCCAACTAGGGCTAAGAGTACGACTTAGCTACACATACGTCACAGCCCTTTTTACGAGGCGGACTTCATTAAAGCTTTTCATTCACAGATCGTAATTTAGACCTGAATCAAAGAACGATCACCCATGATACAGTACTCCCAGTGGTATTACTCTCGACATGGAGGACTTTGTGACCATGACAGATTTATACGTGAGTCAGCCACCACACACACACGGAGATTTACAGTGCGGTTCGAACTCGTAACCTAAGGGACGCGAATCCAATGCCCTACCAACCAGGCTATACCATCCCTAACAACGTATGCAATTATAAATAAAGTACGCAATCAATTCAAAGCTTATATAATACATATTTAAATTATTATCAGCAACTTTTTTGCTGATTTATACAGCTATAGGTTAGTATCTGCACAAGATATTGTTACGATGTAGAGATGAATCTAAAAGATAATGATATTTTTTTTTCCTTGAAATTGATTTTGTACTTGGAAATCAGGTCAGTTTATTGCTTCCCTTAGAATGCTTCAGTTGCAATTAGCAGAAAAATTCTATAGAAATACCATGTTATAATAGAATGTATTTGGAAATCGGGTCAGTTTATTGCTTCCCTTAGAATGCTTCAGTTGCAATTAGCAGAAAAATTCTATAGAAATACCATGTTATAATAGAATGTATTTGGAAATCGGGTCAGTTTATTGCTTCCCTTAGAATGCTTCAGTTGCAATTAGCAGAAAAATTCTATAGAAATACCATGTTATAATAGAATGTATTTGGAAATCGGGTCAGTTTATTGCTTCCCTTAGAATGCTTCAGTTGCAATTAGCAGAAAAATTCTATAGAAATACCATGTTATAATAGAATGTATTTGGAAATCGGGTCAGTTTATTGCTTCCCTTAGAATGCTTCAGTTGCAATCAGCAGAAAAATTCTATAGAAATACCATGTTATAATAGAATGTATTTGGAAATCGGGTCAGTTTATTGCTTCCCTTAGAATGCTTCAGTTGCAATTAGCAGAAAAATTCTATAGAAATACCATGTTATAATAGAATGTATTTGGAAATCGGGTCAGTTTATTGCTTCCCTTAGAATGCTTCAGTTGCAATTAGCAGAAAAATTCTATAGAAATACCATGTTATAATAGAATGTATTTGGAAATCGGGTCAGTTTATTGCTTCCCTTAGAATGCTTCAGTTGCAATTAGCAGAAAAATTCTATAGAAATACCATGTTATAATAGAATACCATCTATTTATAAAATCAGGTATCACATTATGATAAAGTATTTCTAAAGAACGACTTATTATCATTCTGAAATAAAAAAATTTAATTCCGTAAACATATCTTTTTCAAGTATTCATAATTATGATTGCTCCAATATCTATTTAATTAGAGGTAAACAATATTTTATTTTGACTTAAATTTATTCGGGAAGTGTGCCCCTTCCCTTCCTTTCAACCATACATAATTTGGCATTCTTATAATCGATTGTCGGTAACATGATTTTAATTCTTACAAACTGACTTTTATCTGCTCATGAACACGCCCATTTAAACTGGAGTTTGAAACATCGGTACTGGTGTTTGGGGCAATGGGTCAATGTGGTGTTCAGTTTCGAATTTCGCTTTAGTTTAAACACTGATTTCCATCATCGGATAACGACCTGACAGAAATGCAGAAGACATTTTCACCAAGGAAACGTCACGACAAAACATCGTTTTCTCTGAAGGGTGTCATGGTGTGTGTAGGCGTCACGCTGAATGGTCGAAAAGATCTTCTCTTTCAAATGGAATCTGTGATTTTTAAAAAATATTGAGATGAACTTATTGAGTCTTATTTTCGCCTATTTATAGGTGTTTCTGGTCATATTTTTGAATGATTACAGTCTTGTCATAATACGAGCCTGGTTGATGATTTCTTTTAAACGAAGAATATCCAACGCATGCCGGGCCTCCTTACTTACCTGATCTGAATACCGCTAAAAATGTGCAAGAATTACTTCATGCCGCTTGCTTGGTGAGGCAATCGAGCCCACGAAGCTCCATTCCAGAAATGAAAAGAACTCTTCGTGAGATTAGGAATTCTTAGAGCTCACCAACTCATCCACAATGCCATAGAAATATTGTTGTGCAGCATGCTCACCTACCACAGATGATCTCATTTTTTTTTTTTAAACTATAACATCAACTTTTTCTTTCATTCGTTTTTTTACTGTAGTGTGAACTTCTCTCATACACAATTTTCATTCAAATTCACTGTTTTTTGGATACTAAAAGTTATTATTATCATTCTTCCGTATGGTTTTCTACTTTTATAACCATAATACAATCACATATCACATCTCTCGGTATTCTGACTTGGAGTTCCTATATCACTTATATAATTACTAATTATGGTTAACTTTAGGACACCCGTATATAAGTCACTCATTTCTATATGTGCCTTTTTAACCACTTGAATATTCATGAAATTTTTCATAATATACTGTCTGTGAATTTGTTGTGACCTATTTTTCATCCAAAAATGCCGAAATTTCTTTTATCGGTAAGTCATTTTTTTCATATTTTCTATTATCTGCTTACGAAATTTAATTTTATCCGGTTTACTGGCTTCCGCAACAGATGACTCTTAACAAAGATATGCATTTTGTGATCACCCTGTTTTTTCCACTGGCTTGGTAAGGGAATTAAAGAAGTTTAAAGAAATATATTTAGATTTTCACAAAATTATTTAAAATTATTGAATCTATAATGCACCTTAATAGTTAATTAAGAATAATTAACTATTAAGTTAATTATTCTTTAAATAGTTAATTTCTGAATAACTATTTAAATAAAAATAATTTAATGTATCACTTTTTTAAGACTATCAAAGAAATATAAAATAGTTTCCTTTGCTTCGCTACAGATAATCCATGCAGATTGTCTGGAAAATTTATGATTACGAATTTTTAAAATTAATTTCCCAATTGACTACACCAGAAGGAGAAGTTTATGACACCATCTATCCGGTAAAAATTGATTTGATTGATTTAAATCGACTGCAAAATTTGCATCGAACAGATAGATATATTATACGGTATTTTCATCCAGTGCTGAGCTATGTTTGAAGTTTCAAACCTCTAGCTCATTGGGAAGTTCGTTTAAAATTGATCGCAAAATTTGTACCAAAGAGACACGAGATACAGAAGAAAGTAAATTAATGAAAATGTGTTAATAATAACAAAAAAAAATATTAATATAGAAAATTTTACGAAACTTAAGCAAAATATGTAAATTTTTATTCTGTTATATATTCACATAAATATGTTGTTCGAAATCGAAATAATGCAGAATTTTCAGATAGTTTCAATATAAAACTACTACAGCTGACTCAAAATTTAAAAAACAGTCATCAAATAAAATATTCTAATCTGTATCTTAACAATCTTTCTGGAATTTTAAATCCTTTGAATTGGAATTTCAAAAACTAAAAATAATACTTCAAAATATTTTCATTGCAGCAAAATACTAATAATGATAATAAATATTCAGAGTAAGTTTGATATATAAACTCAAATTGATAAACATGTAGGAATACATCTCTAGTATATTTGAACATGAACATGATAATATCCTTTCTTAAATCCTATTTACAATTGAACTAAACAAATGTCAAACATGAAATAATTAAATACTACAAAAAATGGTCTTCATAATATAATATTTCCAAGAGGTTGTTGTGATATAATTGACCCTTTATCGATTTATTCAGAAAATTAAGTAAAATATGATCATTCTTAAAAAAGTCTATCACCTTTAAGTTTTTCATTATTGACGAATCATTTAGTTTTCAACAACGCTGATTTTTTAAGATTTCAATATGCTTCATTAAACAATTATCTTCAGAAGACACATTTTTCGAGCAATTTAGCTTTCTCGCATGGAATGTTTAAAGATGATCACATTGAAAAGGATATAAATTACAGGCAAAGAAAAACTAAAATTTTATTGTTTTTTCACATTTCCTTTTCATTAAGCTAGAATATTCCCTATGTTTAGAATTAAAAAAAATTGTAATGAATAAAATTTTAAAAATATATTTTTTTTTCTTATATATCCAGTAACTATTAGTCGAAGATACCAAACAAGAAGGAAAATGAAATAGTTTCTGCTTGTGAAAGCGATCATTAAACAAATAGGCAGCAACTGATTTAGACAAGTGATCTAGCCCAGTATATGCTCAAGTTTCGTAAACTCAAGTTCGCTCAAGTTTCGTATCTCGAAAGGTATTTAGAGATACTTAAAAGATTCATTTTCTAGAAATCGGATTCAATTAAGAAATCTAAACATTTAAACCAAACCATGAGACGAAAATTGAATAAAAATAACACGCCAAAGACGATATTTAATAAATAAAAAAGAGAGAAAGGAAAAATGCAGATTAGCTAAGAATTGAGAAAACGTTTGGCTAAATAGGATTTGGCTAAAAGATAAGAATAAGAATCATTAATCTCAGATTAATGAGCAAATTTCGGAAATCATTAATTAAAGAAAAACAGAACTGAATCTTCTTTAATGAGCCCCTTGAGTTTATCGCTAATATGACAACCCAAATACACTGGTATGCAAAACTTAAGCAACAATGTAAATTTTAGGCAGGGTAGCCATGAAACTGCAGAAAAAGGGTTATGCGATCAGTATAATAAACACACAATTCAGTAGAAAAGTGATGCGTATGCAAATGTCAGGAAAAAACATCATTGGCTACGTGAGTGTGCACAAAACTTCAAAGTCGTGGCGCATAGCTCAAGGCTACAAAGAAAGGAAGGACGGAAGCGTAATTAAAGTCATTCGCTGCAAGTTTAAATGAGTTTTTTTCGTGAAATATGGCTAGAAGAAATAATCTGCACGATTTCACACGTGCAAACTGGTGTAATGTGGTGTGGAGAGGGGGTGACAGCTCAGGTGTCGTCCTCGTCATCTGACCGCGGTTCAAAATTACGAGGTCCGTCCCAAAATAGCCCAAGTGTTGCTTCAAACGGGACGTTAATATAACTAAACTAAACTAAACACACGTGAAAGAATGATCGGAAAGCTGGAGGAGGGGCGCAGTTTGACCAGTGTAGCTGAAGAATTCGGAATCAACAAAAATGTCGTTTCGCGCTCTTGGAAAGCCTTCCAAACCGTAGGCATAGGTGTTAGAAAGCATAGTTGTGGCCGCCCTAGGAAAACAACTGCAGTGGATGACCGATATATCGTTCTGCATGCGAAAAGAGACTGATACCATTTAGTAAGCGCTACTTCTCAGCAACTGTGTATAGCAACAGGGCAACAAGTGTCGCGGTTTACTGTGGCCAGACGCCTTCACTAAGGTGGCCTATTATCCCATCGTCCTGAAAACTGAATCCCTTTGAAAGCTGGCCATCAGTGGCACCGTTTAGACTGGTGTAAGGAGCACAAAACTGGACATCTCATCAAGGGCACCGTGTCTTTACGGATGAGAGTTGTTTCAGTGCCACAAGTGATTCTCAACTCCAGTTGATTCAGAAATAGATCGGGACACGTTTCATCCCAGTAACATCATAAAGAGACCGCCTAGGTTTGTCCTTCAGTTGTCGTCGGAGAAGCATTATGCTGAACGGGTGGACTGAGCTCCACATTTTCGTTTTCGACTGAGGTATCGCTATTGTAAGGAGGTGATCCTTCTCTATGGGCGTCTGTTCCTAGGTGCTATAGGACCAGACTTCGTTTTTAAGGAAGAACCACGCACGGCCACACATGATTGTTGATGTTCAGCAGCAACTGGAAAATCGAGATATCACTCGAATGAATTAGCCAGCATTCTCTCCTGATTTAAATCCCATAGAACATGTGTGGGATGCTTTGGGGATAAACCTTGATGCGAAAGTACATCCTCTGGGGAACATCCAACAAATGAAACAAATGCTAATTGAGAAATGGCACCCTTACCTCAAGAACTGTTGGAAAATCTGGTGTTCAGTAAGGAGAGACGGTGCGAAGCAACCATTACAGTAGGGGTAGGGCAAATTCCATGCAAAGGAACATCTGCTTGTTGCTCTTCCACTTGGACAGATATTCATATGTACTATGAGCTCAATAAAGCCTTTTTTCTGTTGTTGTTGGATTCCATGCTATATACATTGTATTCATTTTTACACAACTGTGCTTTCTTACAAAATGATGTCTCTCATTTCTGAATTTCATGTCTCTCTGATGATTTCCCGTGGAGTTATATGCAACAGCAGCTGTTGCTTAAGTTTTGCACACCAGTATATATTGTTACGGACTTACTACTTCCGTTTGGGGTTCTTTTTGATTTGCTGGTCGATGCAGAAGTAATACAGTTCTTTAGTAGAAAATAGACAAGAAGACAGTTCTTTAGTAGTTTATTAGACAAGAAGACACTAACACAAAGATGACGAATACTCAGAGACAACAAATATATACAGCCGAGACAAAGACAGGCAACACACAGCAGCACACTACAACAAACAGTAGCTTACAGGTCATAAACGGTAGTAATAACAGCTACAGCACACAAAGCGACCAGACAGAATTCAGCAGGAGAGGGAATCTTCGCAGCTTCACTCTAAGGATTCTCTAAATGGCTGCAATTCTCCCTTGTCTCCACGCTTTAGCTGTATCCAGATGCCGACACACTACTACACGACTGGCTCCTCACAAGAATCGATGCTGCTTCCACAATAAATACTAGGACTCGGCACACAGCTCAGTTCAGCAATAGCTTGGGCTCCACACAACGGACTATTCCGCCATTGCTTCGTTATCCTCTCGACGACTCGTTACTTGTCTACGATTCCGACTATGATTAATTCCTTGCAGCTTGAGAGTGCCGGCCTTTTATAGTTCCTGAGGCAGGCTGAGCTGTTTCGGGACTAAGCAGGACTATCTTGGTTCCTATTGGATGGATCGCTAAAATTCTTAAAGTTTCCAGTAATATCTATTTTGTCGCCAAAGTCGCCAAAATTCCAAATGGTCGCCAAGTTTGTAACCAAGAACTGAGATCACTGATGCCGCACCCGATCAGCACCCAACAGGGCTCACCGTGAAACGGTCTTCTTGCGATGAAACTAATCGTGCTGGAAAGCAAAACTGCCGGTTTGTAACAATATTATATTCGGGTTTTCATATTGAGAATATCGCAAACGTCAAGCGTATAGTTCCAATAACTGCGTTATTTGCCTTAGCAGCCATTTCACTTTTTGGCCTTAAAAACTTGACAACGTTGTCGATGTGAAGCAGCACACTAAATTATAATTTAACCAAAAAGAGCTCAAGTTAAGATGTAGTGATATCTAACTAAAACTGTGCGCTATCCGTCGCTGATTTAATGATTATGGAAAACAGTAAATATAAAAGTTAATAAACAAAAGACAGGAATTATTGTACAACAAAGAGAATATATAAGAAATAAGCACCAAATATACTAAGAATATAAAACGAAGATGGTAATGGCTTTCTTAGTTTTTCCACGACTCTTGTTCCACGTATATTGCTTTCGTGTCTGCACCCAGCTGATATCACACTTTATTAATTTTATGGTCAGTCTAGACTCTTTGTAACTTATGATATAACGGGTTGTTTAACTAAATAAATAATATTATTTATAATCATATTCCCAGCAAATTTCCGCCTTACATTTCAAAGCATATGTAAATTCTAACAAAGGCCTAGTGAAACAGAATTTATGATCTCAGAAAATTTATAATTCTATTCTTATATAAAATTTACTCGGAAAGTTATCGAGTTTTTTTTAAAGAAAAAGCTTTCTTTTATGCCTTTAAGCTAAATCTATTTCATAATTTTCATAATTATTACTTATAAATTGAAGACTTATGAATAAAAAAGAATTAAAATTTGAATAAATTATTTTAATACATAGTATAAAAATATTTTTAGAACTCATTTTATTAAATTTACTTCCGATTCAATCTCTGAAAAGGATTGGATAAAGCTGATAAATTTCATTAAGCAGAATTTGATTTTGACATACTGTGAATGTATGATATCGCTACTGGGTTGAAAAGATTATTTTAAAATAAATATAAAATTGATTTATTGGCTTAAGATAAAAAACTATGTTGAAAAGTCAATTTTGTTCAAAAATATTCTTAATGTTTGAATAGTTTTCTTTGTAAAACCTTTTGAATTTTGGCCGACAGATGGTCAATCCCTAAACGGTTTTAGTTGAAAACTCAATAGAATTCTTAAATCAGTTTACCAATCTATTTAACTCTCTCAGTTATCAGTTTAACTCCTTTATTTTTATATTATCATATTTACTTGTATTCAGGCAACTAAATATACATACTTCCTCTGATGATTTTTAAAATTTGATTTTAAAAAAATCTATAAATTTGCGCAAAGGCGGCTTGCCAATTTGATTCATCGATCTCAAATCTTTAAAGTTAAAATATTCACAAGCACACACAAAAGAACAAATAAGACACATTTCCAAAAATATGTTTCTCGGAAGACTCAGGGATGTCTGAAACTTGGAGATTCCTTAAAATTTCAAGTTCACATTTTTTTATGATTGCATTGTTATCTCTTTATGTATTTCGTGTACGAAATAGTAAATTAATAACGTAAAAAGTAGAAAATACAAAAAAGAAAAATTATGTACGTTGCTAATGTTGATTAAGCATCCATTTCTATGCTCGATAATTTCTCAACGATCAGAATGACGGAGTTACTGATAAGTTGGAGTTTCATTCATGAACCATAACCAGAAGTTATGGAACTCAAAAATCACCTCTACGTTCTTCGATGTGAATTAAGCGCATTTGTATTGATCCCCCCTGCTCCCCAGAGATTATCTAAAAATATACTATACTGACCCCTTCTTAGATGTCTTCACCATGAAATGTGTCCTTATATTTAATTTCAAAATACGACGTTTAGTTAAATAAACAAAACATTGTTAACTTTGGAGATCTGCTATGCGTGTGAAGATTGTATATTTTATTTTTTCTCAAAATGATCAAATGTTACGATCGTGCGATGATGATGTTTAGATTGTAAAAATTAAAAAACGCAATATGGCAGACTCCATATTATAAAGCGATAAAACTGCTTCAGAGAGATGGAATTCCTCAGAAAATTCCTTTGTTTTTCGAATGGTTTAATTCAAGAATTCAGATTGATTTTCATTCCCCTGTATTTTCAGATGGACGAATTCAACAACTTAAATTAAAACAAATATTTGACTTCAGTTAAAAACTTTCATTGCCATTAAATATATGTTTACTTATTTACTTGATTTAGAAGGTGAAATTAATTCATTTGAACGAACTGTGATTTATTTCAAAATTGAAGCTTCAATTATATATTTTTACAAAAAAAATATTCTGACTATAAATAATTCTAGTATATATATTGAATCCTATTGAAAGACATTTGTAGCGTAGCAAAATCAATTAATTTATGTTTTAAAGCTAGAGGGTACTCTACAGTTATCTCAAGAAAGAAAGTCCTATGCTGAAATTCTCCAGACCAAGTTGGATATTTTTAATTTTGAAATGGATTTAAAAGTGTAAAGCTGGGATAGCTTAAGTGTAGCACAATTCTTCAACTGTTTGATTTAAGTACACATATTTTGATATTTTGAAAACTGCCGCTTCTACATGAAAATTTATTTTCCATGATTTCAAATAAATCTATTATGCATAGTATGTTTATGGTTCCCTAAACAAAATACTTTCAAGCATTAAATTACGATAAACTGAAACTCGTTGTGTTTCAATAACCGTACATCGATTATGTTTATTGTGCGCAGGATTCTTTCTAGTGGAGTCAATTGCCATGGCAACATAGAGAGTAACTTTAAAGATAGTCTAATTTTACTTACATGCTGCCGTTTGCACTAAATAGTTCTCTTTCTGATTCTGCATGCAAACTGAGCAAATAAACAGTAGGCAAAATCTTTCTTTCTTAATTTCCAAATATGGCAGAAAGTCTATTGATTACATATTTGGCGAAAAATGAAAAATGTTTGAATTACATTGTAAAGAAAAAAAATATTTTTGAAAAATGTGCCAAAAAATTCTATTTAAAAAAATTGTCGAAAATCAGAGAAAATTTGTACTACAAAAACGTCGCTATCATTAAAAAGGATTTTTTTTTAAAAAAAAAAGGTACAAAAATCAGTTTTATACAATGTGTTTTTCGAGGTTAACACATAATACGCCAAATTAGCACTTAATTTTAATCAATTAAAATTTTCAAGAATTCGTCGAATGTGTATGTTCTCACCTTAAAAGTCGTCCAATGTGTATGTTCTCACCTTAAAAGTATGTATGTGCCAAATTTTGTAACTTCAATTTAAATAGTCTGTTCTATTGTATGCCCACACAAACATTTTGCGTTATTATTATTAGAGATTAATAGAAAGTAATAAATCGAATATAATTCATATATTCTGCTTCTGAATAGGTTCAGATATTAGCTTAGAGAAAACTATCCTTTCAAAAAATTATAGTACTTTGAAACCGGGTATAAATACAAATATTTATATCACCTAGATGATATTCAGCAAATTGAAAATTTATTATATATGTGACAGCAACGTAGCTGTCAAAAAAGAATATGTTGCTTTTTTTAAAGTCTGAAACTGTCATTGCTTTTCAAATCCTTTTAACGATAAAGCGATAATCTTTCAGATATCACCTGTGGCGTTCCGTCGAATATAGCAATTTCATATAAGCCAAGCAGAAATTCCATCGCGAATGTAGTGCTTATATATATATATATATATATATATATATATATATATATATATATATATATATATATATATATATATTTCTCATTTTGACAGGTGTGGATGATCGATTTCTTCGATTTTCCTGTCTTCTTCGAGTGCTTGTCAAAGTCTGGCATTTCTCAAAAACTTTGCGAGACCTGATTGCACAATTGGCATATTGATGTTGTCCACCAGCCATTCCGATCAAGTGAGAACTATGATGTTCGTAAAAAAAAATTCTTTTGAAAAGAAGTTCTTTAATGGCGATAACTGAAAAACTATTGGGATTTTGCTTTGATGTATAATAATTCAGACAGTTTTGTTCAATCAAAAATCGAGTGTACTGATGGTTTATAATCGTTTTATAACATCAATCACAAAAATAACAGAGATTAAGAACTATGTATAATAATGCGTACTGTTTTAATGAAAAGACAATTCCAATTTATTATAAAACTAACAGCTTGTGAAACACTGAAAATATCCGAAACTAGAAAGCATACATAAATTGAAATTGCTTCTATATTTCATTCCTTATTTGATAGTTATTACATGATACGAAATATCCGGATTAGTGATAAAGGTTCCGAGTTTTTTTAATAGTGAATTGTTTCAAATGGAAAGCAAAACACTTCTTCTTAGTCGGAATATATTTGATTATTAATGGTAGGAATGCAGGCTAAGGCATTATCCTAACCATCAACAGAATATTCAATGGATTATTCATCGACTATTTAGGCGGTATTTAACATTTAAAGATGTGTGTGTGTGTGTGTGCGTGTGTGTGTGTGTGTGTGTGTGTGTGTGTGTGTGTGTGTGTGTGTGTGTGTGTGTGTGTGTGTGTGTGTGTGTGTGTGTGTGTGTGTGTGTGTGTGTGTGTGTGTGTGTGTGAATCTAATTTAATTCCTAACCAATTTCCTAATTTTTATCTTAATTTACCCCATATTAACTTCAATCTAAAATATGGTCTTATTTCCTGTTCCAATTCCCACTTTTTATTTCATTATTTTTAACACACACTCTAGATGATTGATTTCAGCGTTTTCTCTGGTTCCGAGTGAAGGGATAAAAATCCCTAATGCTTACAGTATTATTTTAAAGATACCTAAGATTTCCTTTCCTAAGTCTACACATGTCAAAGAATCAAATATCAAAGTAAAATCACTGAAGGTGAAAACTTCTATCTCTCTCTCTCTCTTTTTTTTTTTTTATTTATTTCTTAGGATTGCTTTTTGCCACTTTTTCTTTGTACAAATTATGTCTCCCAGGATGAAATAAATCGAAGTAAAACTTCAAAAGTTCCATTTTTTCGGACAAGCACTGTTAAATCAATAAATTAATTTTTTAATTCAATTTTCATGAAGCAATTTTTAAAGATTTAAATAAACAATTCAAAAAATTAAAAAGTATTTGCATTTGGGAAGAAAGTTATATCTTGAAAAGAATAATATTGAATGCTTTTCTTTTAAAAAACGTGTTTAAATACTATATTATATAAAAACAAATTTAGAAAAATAAAGTGTATAGTAATATGTGTTTGGAATTCGTATTCCGTTCATAAAATTCACTTTATAATTTAAAAAAAACTACCATGTGTTTTTCTCTCATGCTGTTTTTTTCTTCAGCAATGTGCCAAGAATAACATTTGTAGAAGCAAATTAGTTTCAAATATTTTTGTTGTAATAATAAAATATAGAAAATATTCTCTAACTGCATTTTCTTTCTATTAAAAGGATATCTTTCTATCAAAGGATAAAAACGCACTTACTCGGTTGAAGAATTTTTTTATTAAGATAAATATTTTCTACATGACATTAATATTTATTTAATCTTTTAGAAATAAATTGACTTTCATCGCTGTTAAATGATAAATATCTGATCTTTGAAACCATTCGAAACATTTCTAAAGAAATTAAATGTAAATTAGACAGTAACCAATAACTCAGCTTATTATTGATTCACATATCAAGGGGAAACTCATTAAATTCTTTTGATAATTATATTAAGCTGTGTAAGTTCAATTTTTAATATTTTTTTTAAATATGAATTTTGGAAATATTATTCCTTATGAAAATCAATTCCTTTAACAATTTTACAGCATTTTTATGTTCATATGTTGTGTTTTCCTGACTGTTTTTATATTTTGAAACTTCCTAAGTTAAAGCTGGAGTGGTATGGAAGTTTGGAGAAGGGGTGCAAGCTCAGACGTCGTCCTCGTCATCTGACCATGGCACAAAATTACCAAAATAGCCCTAGTGATGCTTTAAAACGGGACGTTAATATAACTAAACTAAGCTAAACTCGAAGTTAAAAATAAGTATTGTTGAATCAGTAGTATGAAGATAGAGAACAAATACAAAAAAAAAAATGAAAGTGCACATTGCCTGCACCAAACATGCGTTCTCATAGAAAGCACTTATATTTAAAATTAGAGTAACGAAAACCAAAATTAAAGCAAAGAATGTCATGTAAAATTTTGGTTGAAAACACTAAATTAGAAAAATCAGCTTGTTTTTATTTCCTGTAGCGAACTTTTGGATTAGCTCCTTTCTAGAAGCTGTGTATTCAAATTTTATTTATTTATTTAAGGAAATAAGCACAGTTGCCAAGTTCTGTAAATAAATTTTTTTTTCTTTTATATTTTTAAAAAAAATTACCTTTTTCAGATTTCTTACGTTGATAAACGATCAAAATCAAATTGAAAAAAAAAATATGAAATTTCGAAATTTTTTTCAGGCGAAATCTTTTGAAACAAGATGATAGAAAAAAAGATTTTTTCACGAAATATTCTTTTTTAAAACAGCTATCTTAAAAAAATAAACTTTTCAAAGCCGATTTTAAAAACTCTCAAAAAAATAGTTGAGAATTTCTGCTCCATGTTTCAAAGCATTTCCAAAATATCTAAAGATTTAATCTTTCAACTATGAATGAAGGGTATTTTATCTTGGAGAAGGGAAGTTTTCCTTGAAACTCCAGCTTCAAAACGTTAATAATGTATTAGAAATTCATTATTCTGTTTACTTCAAAGTTAGTTTTGATGGTGAACTTTTTTAATCCGAAATTCTTTTAGATGGTATCAAAAGTAAAGACTTCAGAAAGTGTAAAATATTGCAAAAGATTTTTTCCGATAAGATAAGAATCTGAAAGCAGTTTTCTTTTCTACTTTATATTTGATAGAACCTATACAGAATTGCCATTCACATGTCAATTGATTTTTATCTTGATTCTTTATTTTTATATAATCTACAAAAAAAAAAAAAAAAAGATTATTTAGCTGTGAGCCTAACATCATTATATACGAAATTTGAACCAGATATGTCCGAAACTGGAATTAACTCTTTAACATCGCCTTGGGCAACCAGCGGGTATATCAGGAATATTTACTGATTATTATTTATATAATTGTGCTTACCTTCATTTAAATCTTTTGTGCATAATTTCATAATCATGGTTATCTCAACAAAATAATTTAAGCATCAAAATTGTGACAAACATTGTACCACAGTTATTTTAATCGTCATATAATTGTTCTGATTATTCTTTTCTGCTCTATATACATGAAGTTTCCTAATGAAATCGAGTCCCATGACATCATAATGTCGCTGCAGTTTTAAATATCAAGATAATCTATTTCATATCGCGCTTTATCTCTCTTGTTAATGTAATTTCATTTCTAATTCCTCATAGTAGCTGAAAGGATAATAAACAGATTGTTTTTTTTTTGTTTTTTTTTTTTTAGATTTTAACAATAATATTTGATGGAACAATAAAAATGATTTGGATTTCATTGCAGTAATGGAATCTAATTTTAAAAATTCTGCAGAAAAAATTGTTTGATGTTTAGGAAAATATTCCACGGTAATTAAATTGCTTTCATTAAAAAGACAATCAAGATATTTAAATAATACAAAATTCTGTTTTGTGCTGTAAAATTACCGGAATTTTTTTTAATTTGAAATTTTATTTAAATTATTTTTTAAATTTTATTAAATTTTTATTAAATTATTATTTTTTAACATTGTTAAATTTTTATTAAGTTATTAACATTTTAGCAAAACGACGAATATTTTTTGGCATGATAATTTTTTATTGGCATTTTTTCTGTAAATTGCATTTTGTAAAGACTAACATAATTAACCAGACGAAGGAAAAATACCAGATCTAAACAAACTTAAAGCATTCTTACAATGATTCAATTTAGAAGTTCAAATTTTCTTTAGTTTTTTAATTACTCTAAAAGCAGTTTTGAAAAATTTTGATATACATAAGTGCTTGCTTTCACCGATACCTCAATGACTGAATGAAATTATCTCGCCAATGATATTGCCTCAATGAACATTATTTTTGTCTCATACATTAACATTTATATTTATTCATGTTACACACGATGTATTCCACAGAATGTATCTGTAGTTGAAACCTATTTTATCTCTTGAGTTTATCGCCAATACCGTAACCCAAATAAATAAGAGGATTAATAATTCTAGATCACCTATTAATGACATTGTTTACTTTGTAGCCATCTTGATTAGCAACTTGACATTTTTGGCATCTTGGTAATGTGAAAAGGGATATTCAAGTACTTAAAGTTTAACCTGAAAGTTTATTTTTCCTAAGTTTTCCAATCGCTTACAATGAAAACCACCGTACATTTAAATATTAATTGCTCTCTAAGTAAGTTAAGTCCAAAAAAATCATTTTTTGGAGAAGTGTTCATTTGTCTGTGAATATAATAACTTATAATTGTAGGGGGAAGTCTGTTCTCTTAGAGTAGGCATCATTGTATGAAATTGTTATCTCTTAAGGGGGTCCGGGACACATAAATCGTCAAATTTTCGAAAAAATTTTTTTAGCTGAAAAAATCCTGCATGCGTTTCTGCTTAAAATAACATTAAATAATGTTTCTATCTTAATTAGAACGGGAGATATCATAATTTTTGTTGACCACTGCTTTGAAATTCCAACTGTCAAAAAGGCGTTACCATGGCAACTTCATCTCTTTAAATGTAAACAAACATTTCCTGGCGTTGTTTTAGCGTAATTTTTGATTTTTTGGAAATAAATTTTTAAAGAATTTATTTTAAATCCTAGATTTAGTTTGTATACAACTCAACTCCTTCAATAATGAAATGAAACGAAGAGATTCAGTGTTTATTTGAACCTCTGTGTTTACATTTCATGAGACAACGTGCTTTTTAGTTCCCTGCTCTAAAGTTTGTTTTCTTCTAATTTTTTCTGAAAGTTTACGCAGTTATTTGGTTTCATAAGCTGTTAAAATGGGTAGAAAAAGGAAATCTCAACTTTTGCGGTCTGAAATCATGAAAAGAAAATCGAAAACAAAACTTGGATTGTGATACTTTGGTAGCTGCTGAAAGCAAAGTTGTTAAACGTTTGGATGAGCGAAACATAATTTCTCCAATGAAGAAAAACTTGCCTGAAGAAGTAAATGAAAATTACATCATTTTAAAACAGTCTGTATTGCATGATATTTTATTAAGTTGTTGTTGTATCTGTTGCAAACAGAATACATTAGAACTTCACATTGGCAAACAGTTTGGTTTGGCCCAAGATATAAATGTAACTTGCAAGAACTGTTTTTTTAAATTTTCAAAGAACTCTTCTACGAATGTGATTGAAAATAATAAAAGCTCATACGATATTAATCGCAGAACAGTGGTTGCTATGACTGAACTGGGAAAAGGACATGCAGGACTTGAAAAATTTTCTTGTATAATGAACTTGCCTTGCATGGATTCTAAATCTTTCATTAGACACTTAAAATCTTTTCATTCTTCTACTCTAGAAAACTTTCAAGAACAACAGAAAGACACTTTAAAAAAAGTTAAAGAAGTTCATGCCCTTCTATCCAAATCTTCATCTAATATTTTGGATATAGCTGTAAGCTATGATGCTACTTGGCATAAAAGAGGTCACACGTCAAATTACGCTGTGGGGTGTGTGATCGACGTGCTGACCGGATATGTAATTGATCACCAGGTTTCATCGAAAGTTTGTAATCACTGTATTCAAACGAAGAAAGCTTTAGGTAAAGATTCACCGGAATTCGCTGTGTGGCAAAAAGGTCATGCTCCATCTTGTGATGTTAATTACGTTAGATCTTCTGGAGGAATGGAGGTAAATATGGCTTTGAAATTATGGAAGAATTCCGAAAAACTAGGATTTCGATACGTGGAACTGGTTGGAGATGGAGACACTAAAACATTCCTCGAGCTAAAAGCTTCAAATGTTTATGGTAAGGAATTCTCGATACAAAAAATAGAATGCATAAATCATGTTGGGAAAAAGATGGGGACTGCTTTGAGAAATTTAGAAGATGCTGAAAAGAAAAGAGGCTTTACACTCGGTGGAAAGAAATATGGCAGTCTAAGTGACGCAACAATAAAAAAAATTACCAGGTATTACCGTAATTCAATTATAAGAAATAAAAACAACGTTAAAGCTATGAAAAGGGATATTTATGCCATTCTTCAACACTGCAGCTCTACAGACTCAAAACCAAAACATACGACTTGCCCTGCTGGAAAAGAATCTTGGTGTTTTTATCAACGAGCCATTGCTTCAAATCAAAAACCTGCTGCACATAAAAAAGCTTTAAAAACCCCGTTGCGTGAAAATATAATTGGGAAAATGATGCCTATTTTTCAAAGACTGGCCTCGGATAGTCTTTTAGAGCGTTGTTCAAAAGGGGAAACTCAAAACAGAAATGAGTCTCTGCACAACATGATTTGGACCCGTTGTCCCAAAAATATGAACGGTTCAAAAGTTAGAGTTGACATTGCTGCGGCTAGAGGAATAACAGATTTTAATAAGGGAATCAAACCCTCAACTTTAAGTATGTTCAACTCTGATTTCCTTTCCCCATGCCAATCGTCTCTCAGTATGTTAAAGAAAGTGCAAACGCGACATCTCCGAAAGGCATTATTTAAGTTGACCGAGACTTTTAAGTTATATCGGAAAAAGGTTGAACTTGCAAAAATTAAATTAAACCAAACACTTGTGAGGAAGGGAGGTGTCTCTTATGCATCTGGAAGCTTTTAAAGGGATTTAAATAGTTTTAATTCTTATAAATTTTATTTTTAAACTTTAAACGCATTTTTAACCATGTTGCTTTTTTTCATTATTTGTTGTGATCAAATTGATATAAGTCCAGATCATATAAAGATAGAGGTCTGAAATTTGAAACACATACTTTTCAAACTGTTTACTTTAATTTTGATTCAGCAAATTTAAAAAAAAATTTTACTTTTCAAGATATGAATTTTTTTAAAAAAAAGTACCCAAGATTTTTTCAAAATTTTCATTCAAATTTTTTTAATTTTTTTTAAATTAATATTTTTTAAATTGCCGAATCAAAATGAAAGAATATATATTTGTTTTTGATTTAATGAAAAAATTTTGAAAATTGATCAAAAATATTTTGAGTTATATCAATTTAAAACAATGTCACTTTTTTCAAAAAAATTTAAATTTTAAATTTAAAAAAAAAGTTGAAAACTTTTGTGTTGTGATTTTGCTTATTAATAATATGGTTAATCAGTACAAAAAATTTCAAAATTTTAAATTAATTAAAAAAAATTTCAAATTGTGTCCCGGACCCCCTTAAATAAACCTACTATCCAATAATACACAATGCGCTTAAAAGGACTTTAGTGACTTTAATGCCTACTCTAAGAGAATAGACTTCCATCGACCCTTTCCAGCGATTATATTCGCAAATAAACAGACACATCTCCAAAAAGGATTTTTATCGGATTTAACTTATTTGAAGTCATAAATATTTAGACTGCAATGATTTCAGTGGCATACGACTGGGATTTTTTTTTTGTTTGTTTGTTTAAAATGCTAATATGTCAATATTATTTTAATATTCTCGTATATCATTAATCAATCTTGGAAATTTTATAAAAGTTTAAATCTTTTAATTTTTAACAGTGTTTTCATTAATTCAAACAATATTAAATAATAACTCTTTACATCATTTTGAGTATTTTCCAAATTAGAAATATATGCATATTTCTAAAGATTTAGAAATGTGCAACTTGGTCATGCTTTGAAAGGACATCCTGTGTAATCTCACTTTGTCGTTTTACATCATCATTTAAATTATTTCTCCATTAAGCTCTATCATTGTGTCGCATCATCATTTAAATAATTTCTCTTAAGAAGTAAATGCCTATATCAAATGATTTAGAAATTTACTACTGGTTAGTGGAAATTGTGTACACATCTCTTTATTACATTATAAAGAATATAATATTTTGCCTATCATAACCTTAAAAAAAATATTTACTTCTCCATTCACTTTATTTAAAGTAAGAATTATTGGACTTCAAATCATATAATATTAAATTTTGTATGGGAGTGTAGAAATAGTAGTGTATTGTACCTGAATGTGAAATTACTAATGAAAAATAAAAATAAAATATTTTGAAAAAAATGAGAATATCAAGAATATTTTTAAATTATTTAAAGTAAATATCCTGTTATATTTAAGTATAATCATGCAAGATCTTATTAAAAGAAACAAAATTACTTTAATTATAATTATTAAGAATATAATATTTTGCCTATCAGAAGCTTAAAAAAATATTTACCTCTTCCTCAACTTCACTTAAAGTAAAAATCATTGAATTTCAGATAATATAATATTAAATTTTGTACAGGAGTGTAATAGTAATAGTAATAGTGTAGTTGAATATGCAGTTACTAATAAAAAACAGAAAAAAGAATACCTTGTAAAAAATGATAAGATGAAGAATATTTTTGAAACATTCAAAGTAAATATCCTGTTGTATTTAAGTATATTCATAGAAGACCTTATTAAAAGAAACTAAACTATTTAAACCTTAAATGCAATTAACTTATTCCCACAAACGCATTTCTTCTCTAACGCAGGTCTTGAAACTTTTAACTACACTTCGAACTTAGTTGTTCTTTCTTTTAAATGTTCGAAAAATAATAAAACCTAATGGATAAAGCTTGTGCTTAGAGTCCAAAGTTATTCTGCTTCTGAAAGAATTATCATAATACTCTAGGGACAAATTAGCAAAGGATCAATTATTAAAGTTAGGATCGATTAATTAATTACTCTAGCCCTAAGTGGATGGAATACTTTAGGAATGTTAGAATTATTTTAGCTTTCTTTTAACTTCAATCCTAAAATATTCGAAGCTCATATTCTTGATTTAGTTCCAAAACATGAAATTTTAATCGAAATTTTTAACATTTCTACTGTTTTAGTTAATAACTAATTGATTAAAAGCAGTTAATGTTACAAAAATAAAATCATAAAAATATATTGAAAAATTAATATTACAAAAAACTCAGTTAATATTACAAAAAACATCTTAAATTTAAGTATTTAAGTATAAAATAGAGGAATTGTTCACGCTATAAACTATTCTTAAAACTGAAATAAAATGTTTGACGTAAATAGTTTAATACTTTGAAAGGTCTACTTTTAGTTATAGTATATTAAAATATTTTTGAGATTAAGTAGATTTTTTTAAAAAAAATCATTTTATTTATTAAAAAAATTAATTTTACTACTCATTGATTAATAAGAAATTAATAAATCAATATACTTCACTATACTAAAAAACTACTGCTTCTAAAATTTGTTTCAATAAAAAAATATGACAGGTGTTTATGCCAACTTATTTTTCTTGCTAAAGGTTAGTGTATAATTAACTCCAAAAAATATTATTAATCCCTTGTTAATTAACTTAATTTATCAAACTACAATATTCAATAATAATTTTCTGTTCCCAGAATATATAAAAAGAATGAAATTATTGAAAAATCCTTGTTAGCATGGAGAAGTTCTTTTGATAGAAATGTGTAGAAAAAATTAATTCATTATGTATGAATTCTTTACACTCATGTTTCTTTTCAATTCATTAATATAAATAAATGTATTGAAATATTTTCGAAAATTAAAAATCGTAAAAAAATTGCAATTATCATAAATTAATTTTTGTTTTCTCATATAAGAAGAAATTCAAAGAGAAAGTAATATAATCGTCAAAAATTTGACTTTGAGGTTTTGACGAATCTCCATATTTCAGATCTTTCTGGCTAAAATATTTTTAGGTTATTGTGTCTTTCTGCTTCTATGCAGTTCTGAGGATCTATCTGTCTATTAACACGATAATTCATAGAAACTTTGAGCTGAAATTTATAGATTTGAAACTTAACTAAAATTTATAGATTTCTTTCACAACTTTTATGAAATCAATTCAGATAAAATTTGTTTACTTAATATTCGATAACAAATGAACACAATAACTACAAAACATACGCAAATGATACACTTTTTTAGCATCTTTGTGGATTCTTCTCAAATTTTGAATTAAATCCGTCAAGGGACTAAGTATCGGTTGACTTGTACATTAGCAGGCATGTTAAAGGAATAATTAAAACTGAATGATTTACATAAATAAAATTCGGTATGTTAAAAATTATAGATTTTTGTCAAACTATTTTTAAATCAGTCAAAAAAGAGGCATCCAAAATGTTTATTTGCTTTCTTTCTCTATATTCTGAAATACACAATTCTGATTGACGGAAATTCTGAAATTTGAGTACTCACGGCATTTGGCCAAGATTCACGCAAATTCTGAAATTTGAGTAATCACGGCATTTGTCCAAGATCCAAAATTTTATGCTAGGGAAAGGGCATAACACAAAAGTTATAAACATGCAAGAAAGTTTCAGGGAGACCATTCCCGTTAGTTCAAAATTGACTAATTTGACCTTCATTTATTCCACTCATTATATTTTTCGAAGAAGAAAATGAATATTTTTAAGAGTTTTCATTCAAATAAGTAATTATTGTCATAAATTCGTCACAATTTCTCTTAGAAAATTCTGTCTGATATGTAAAATAAAAATTCTAATTAGTTTTATTTAATCAATGTTTGAAATTCTAGATGAATTTTCATTTAATACTTTCAGCAAGCCAGGCTGTAATTGATATTTTCAAAGTTAACGAAATATTTGCATTGCTCGCAATGCAAATCCATAAATTTTCATAATAGAATCGGAAAATTTTTAAGCAATCCTCAGCAAGTGCTATTTTCAGAAATGACTATCTCCGAATTCAACTGAGGATACTGATTAATCTGATGGTAATTAATGCATTTCAACAGATCCCGCAAAGCTGCTTGGAGAGATCACTGAGGATTTGCCCTGGTTCAGCGAAATATAGCCAAATCAATAAGTGAAGCTTAATCTAAATTTAACCAGAGTAAATTATTGAAATCCTATAAGTAAATTGATCGGACTAAAATTCAGACCAAATTAATTATTATGGTAAACCCTTTTAAGGCGGGTATTAAAAATAATGTACGAAATTTCAACTGAAGCATACAGTGATTAGAAACCCGCTTTTATATTCCTGTATTTAACATTTTGTTATTAACATTCATTTACAATTCTAATGTAAGGGGTTTCCAGTGATGTACGTTTTCTTCCAAATTACACCTTAATTCTTCTGATCACTTTTTGTGTGTGTGCCTTTATCTTTGTATCTTTCTTTTATTCGTGTCCTTTATGGCGAAATAAATCTTGATATAATTTTACAACACACACAAATTTACGAATAGCACCAAATTTACTGAAGTACTTTGAAGGTTTTATTTCTATAAGTATTGCCAAACTATAGATCTAAATATAAATTTCTAAAACTATATTTTTAATATTTTTGCATTTTTCAGAGGTAAATTTCTTTTTAAACGACAAATTATGCTGACTCTAAAGTAGTGATAAGTTTGTTTTTATAAGTGATAAAAATGTGGCCTACTACGTAGACAAAGAATTAATTATTAATATGCACTTTCATATACGCTATTTAAGCCCTATGATCATATTTATTACATTCGATAAATAATTAGAGAAACATTCATCTTGGTTCTTTTTGCTGACTGTAAATTATGGTGAGAGGTTTGTTTTTGTAATTGAGGAAACTCTCACAACGGCAATGAATCATTTGTTAATATGTACCAACATTAAATCTATTTAACCCCTATGATTTTATTTATTACATTCGAAGAAATAATTAAAGAAGCATTCACACTTGATTCCTTTTGCTGACTGTAAAATATGGTGAGATGTTTGTTTTTATATGGTATATGATAATTTAGGATGGTCTTTTGTGAGAAAAAAATCGGTATCTATTATAGAATTTTCAAAATTTTCGTTCCTTCTTTTGTCTAAACTTCATTCCCCGTGTTTATGTAGCATTTTCAAAAAGACAAAGCTCTTGTTCCATTTCTAATGTTTCCTGACATAACAATGAAGTAGACCAGTATACTCATTAGCTTTGAATTGTTTGATTACTAAAATTTCAGAAGTTTTCATATTTCAATTTAATGCTTAGATGTTAAAATTGGAATTAGAGATTTTTTACAAAAGAAATGATTACATATCTTTTAAAAGGCTTTTAATATCTACGAGTCAATTTCAACTTGCTCACAATGTGTTTATCAATCTAAGGATTATTGAAACTACAATTAATAATGGTATTGTTTTATTTCATAAATGTTCCCATCTGTTGTTTTAACCCATGTGTAAATGAAGTAAAGCTTATTTATGTTTGGAACATTTCTGGAAGCAACTTTTAGAGTGGATTTATAAAATAATGAATACGCGTATTTAAAAGTAATTTAACAATAATGTAAGTTAACCAGGAATTAATTCCATTGGCAGATTGTAACATGCCCAAGAATTGAAGAGTGCTTAATGCGCTTATTAATAAAAACTATCTACAGAGCATATATATTGTTACGAATCTGTGATGCGGCTTCCCAGCATAGTTGGTTCCATAGGAGGTCCCAGAGCTTGGCGACAAACTTGGCGACCTTTTGGCGACTTGGTGACGAATTTGGCGACTTTGGCGCAAAAATAGTTATACCCGAAACATCGAGAATTTTCCCGATCTGCCCAGTAGGAACCGAGTTACGCCTCGAACGTTCCTGATTGGTTGAGAGGCTTCTAGCCCCGCCTCCTGAGACCTATAAAAGGAAGCAGCCGCAGCTTCCTGGCAGTCGTGAACCAGTGGAGTGCGAGAATAGTCGGAAGCGACAGAGGAGGTCGTAGTTGGAATCGACGGTAAAGAACTGGCCTTCGAGAGATTAGCAGAGCAGCGACGGAGTCAAGCTAGTGCTGAACTAAGCTGTGCGCTACTGTCTGCAGTAGAGAGTCTTGTTGTATGCTGCACGTCTCGGCTGAAGATAATCGTCTTCTATGCTATATATAGTTGTCGTCCTTGTGCTGTCCTGTGTGTCTTCGTGTAAATAAACGTCGTTGTTTTATTTTTTACTGCCGCCTGCTGATTGAGCGTTCTCCACACCATATAACTCCCACTATCCAAACGAACCCCGGGAAATTTCGCAACAATATTATTGTTAGGTGACACAGTTATTCAAAAGTTTTATAGTGAATTGCAATTATATTATCATAAAATTTAAGTTGGGAGATATGAAATAATATTACGCAATACGAAATTCGTCTACTTTTTGTAAAATGTTACATCAAGTGTTTTTTTTAATGTCTCTAAGTGGGTATCTAATCTTTATAAATATCAGGGCCTACGCCTTTGCATAAATTTATGAAAATTGCAACTCAATTTCATAAATAAATGAGGTCCACGACAATATTCGTCCTTTCAAAGCGGTTGTACCGAAACGTTGGGTCGAATATATTCCTGCAACAGGCAAGATCTCTTTCCCTACGATTTCTAAGGGATTTTCTTTCCTTTTTTAGAACTTCTACTGGCTTTCTTCAAGATAATGTAGTGAAATAATCTTTTATCTAATGATTTTTCATCCATGTTGTCATCATAATATCTATGGTACCTTCTCTTGAAAAATCATACTTAAATGTAAGCCAAATCATGTGCATCAGTTTGAAATATAGTGCAATAATAATATTTTACATGGATAATGGATCTCCCTGTCTAGACACACTAAACATTGCAATTTTCAAATCATCGTTATTAATTTCAATAGTATATCATTAACATTAATGTGATATAATAAATATAATGTATGTAATATATGCAATAATAAATGTAATGTAATATAATTATGTAAATTAATAAATACAATTGATTATTTTACGCAGTTAAGTTACCAGAAAAGAATTTCAATATTGTGAAGCAATTTGTCATCATCACAAGTACAAATCATTTTAATTATCGGCATAATTTTAATTAATCAGTCAAATGTTTCATTTAGGGATCTGTGCGTATTTTCCAAATTTTTATCTTATAGGGTAGAAAATCAATATTCCATCAAATCAAATTAATTAATAACCTGTGTGAAAACTTTATAAATACAAAATATAGTAGAGCTCAGTGTGTCACAGTATTCTCAAAAATTAGTATTTTGTTGCATTTAAAGAGATAATAAAAATACGTTGGAAAGGCAAAATAGGATTATATAATTGAGGATATATTTTCGTACAATAAAAAAGCTCTAAATTTCATATTCTCTAAGTGAATTAAATACTAAATGAAAGGAAAGAGAAATATATGATGTACATTAAAAGAATTTTAAAACTCAGTATGAGCGAAATATTTTCCCTTTATTAATTAAATTCGAAATCCCACTATAGCCCCATCTATATTATTCCGGATATAATAAGCCATAAAATAGATTTTAGGATCTTAAAGATAAATTGTTACATAAAGATTTATCATCATAATATAAATCATAAGAACATAATTTAATTTCCATTTCATTTATCATAGCTACCAAATTCATATTAAAAAGGAAATGCAATACCTTCTTTCGTTTAAAGCTACCTGGGAGAACAAAGGTAGTAACTGAATTAGAAATCTAACTTTACATATATGTATTGGAAATGGGTTGTTCCCCTGGAGCATTTATCGTAAAAACTAACCCATATATTGGTCTCGCTCATAGCAATTAGTAATAAGAAGTTTATTAACAAAAACAACTTTTATAAAATTTGTTACGGCATAACATAATATTACATCCATGACTTTTTTTCTCCAATTCATATACTTCAGTAATACTTTAAACTAATAATCCTATATAAGACCAATTATATACCAAGTTACATAGTTTATATACCAAGTAGAAATATTTCTTGAATAAAATGAATACAAAACTTTCCAGTCTATTTCAGCGGTTTTACAAATGTTACATTGCTGTTTATTGAACTGGTCAGCGTATTCTGGAATAGAAATAAAATACAAAATCCATGAATCTTTTATCCATTTTAGACATTTTTCACTTTCAGATAGTATAAACACAATATTCTTGTTACAAGAAAAAAGAAAACGTTTAGATTTTGTGAAGACATGAGATCCACAGGTATTTTCTGACTTTCTCCTGTATTTTCTCTATAGATTTCAACCAAGAAGGAATCACTCTCTAAACTCTCCTAGAAATGCTAGAAAAACGGTTTCTACTCTGACAGAGATATTTTTCAGTGCATAGGAACACATATATTATGCACGAAATAGAAAAATAAGCTTACATTTGTAAAAAAAATGTTTATAATCAATATGAATTTCAAATAAAAAAAAATTTTAATCCTATTTACTATCTCTATTAAGAATACTTAAGAAAATCAAATTTCAAAATCTGTAATTAAAAGCATAGATAAAGCAAAATTCATAATTTCTGTTGCTTTTAAAGGGAAGTTTGATTTATAAGAAATATTGTGTATATCAGTAAAGAAAAAAAAACATATACATAATTGTCCTCCACATATTTAACAATATTAATAATTGCATTCGAATTATCAACCAAGTTTATCTAAAAGGCAAAATATATAGAAAAAAAATTTAACTTGTTTTTCGATTTATTATTGGAGTTACATTGGCAAATCAAAACTCATTTAAACTTTAGCCAGAAAAACCATTCTTATGAATAAAGTAGAAATGCTTTTTCTGGAAATCAATGTTAGGTCATTGCTTGATCTTACGAACGAGGCTTCTCTGAGGATGATGGAAAAGATTTCTGAAATTTCGAGAGATATTTCTGGTGAAGTTCATATGTGGATGGGATGATGGTTCTGAACTCTGGGTTGCTTGCAGTCTTATTTTATTTAATGTTTTATTTATGTAATTATTCTGGCACAGCTTCTAGTTGTTATTTTTTTGTGCAGGATTATAGTTAATAAAAAAACTTGTGCATTTCTACTCATATTCTTTATTTATCTTTCTAGTAATTCTCTTTTTTTTATTATCTATGCATATCTAGATCCGCTCTGTATTTTCACTTTGTGTTTATGTCATTCACTTATTACTCACTTTGTATAATGGGTTCACTTGGTGTTTTAGATATTCGTAGGTTGTTTTATATTTCTGTGCAGTTTATTTTATCCTTCGTACTTTGGACATTGTGATATTATTTTTATATTTATATGTGTTACTGCTTTATCTATGTAATTTTCAATTTAAGTCTTTTGAATCTATTGATTGTTTATTATTTAATTCAAATATTTTTTTTATTTTAGTCAAGTGAACTATAATGCATACCTTTTCAACTATCATCCGTATTCTGACGGTAATTGCAAGCCTTTCAATAATATCCTTAATAACCTTAATAATTTCAATAATAACCTTAAAGATCGCCGGGCAGGCAAATCGTCGCGGTGCAAACGAAAACCAATATTTGACCTTGCCAGTATCATTTCTCTTCATTCTATTACAGAGCAAATATGACAGTAAAATCCTGAAGAAAACTGAAAAATAAACAGTAAAAAAAAACCTTGAGATAAAGTGCGCAAGAAATTTTGAGAATTCATCCGCTCTGTATACAATCAGCGGAACTTACAATCCGAGCAAAACGCCAAGACCTTTCGTTAGTCTTGGCGTTTTGTGATGGCAATTCATTGCAACGCATACCCACATGCTGTATGGCACTGTTTGGTAATTATTAACCTTTTAGTCTTAAAATTTCTAGAGCATTCACCTTGTAGGCCGGATTACAGTAATTTTTTATTTTATTTTATTTATTTATTTATTTATTTTTATTCTTTAAAGAGGCATTATGTTAATACAAGTTTCTGCGAAATAAAATGTATAAGCTGAAGTTTAACAAATATCTAACACCCATCCAAAAGCATTCTTCTCAAGGATTCTTGAAAGTCGCTGGATTATTAACCAACCTTTTAGGTATAAATTTAAGAGAGTACACTCCTTGCAATTCTTTATGCACTTCGTCCATCTCTCTAGATCTTTCAAAGAAGTATTACACTATTATAATTTTTCGACAGTATAGGATTTGTAAGATATAGTTCAGCAATTATCTAATAACAGCCATGGGCACTCTCCTTCAAGGGTTCTTTAGAATCCCTGAATTATTTGTATAGCAAAAGAGCGGGACTCTGGAAATTACCAACTATCTTGTTTACTTACTGCTGGAAATCGAAAAGCAGATAATTTTTTTACTTATACTCGCTTTATTTTGAGGAATATTATTCTTTTTTTTTCCTCCTAGCTAGATGTGGAAATATGGAAGATAGTACAAGCTGAGATATGTACTTATATTTGTGTGTGTGGATGTGTTTGCGTGCGTCCATGCGTGCGTGTGTGCATGTACATGTAACTATCAGTATATAACTTTCTTAGGGAAGGTATGTCATATTACCGAGACTCAAAATTATAAGTTTCTTTCAAGAAAAAAAAGAATAGATATTATTTTAACTAATAACATAAAATAAAAAGGTTTAAGATGAAAAAGTTGATTATTAATTAATTTCATTTTCTTATTTTCCTCTTCATATTCATGCTTTCTTTAAAACGTAAACTGATTAAGAATCAGTAGCATTCGATATTCACTAAGTAACCAATTTTTTTTTTTTAAACAATGTTTCAAATTGGGTCCACATGTTACTAGCTGAGAACTGCAAAAAAATCTGTTCTTGAGTTAAAAATATCAAATGGTTTCTAAATAATGTTATTTCAACTCCTTGCCTCCGAAATATAAATGGACCTTAAGGTAAACATTTCCTTTGAATTTCTGCTTTAACGAAATGATGGATTTTAGATTTTCACCATCATGACACATCAACCATGATGATACGAAACGAATCCAAACATAAAAATTTTAATACACCCAAATTGTCCGCTGTTGTATGATTTCTTAACAAATTAGTTTAACACTTACCAAACAGAGAAAATCATATTTACCAAGATTTTCCTAATTATTGCCTCCGGTTTAAGCTTTTGATATAATGATAAGTTTATTCATATAATCTTCAAAATTGTAAGAAGTTTGAGTAAAAACTGTTAAATCAAATATAAGTCGTTAGAGTTACGCTTCTGAGTTTATAAAATATAGTATCATTTTCAAAATTTTCAAACCTTAGAATTGAAATGAAACTGACTCTATGTTCCCTTTCAAGGTTGAGATAGGTTATGTTTCTTTCTATGGTTAAAATGTGTTTCTTTCTTGCTTCAATTCAGAAACTATACGCGAATGATAAATCCTTATTCTCCTTTTTATAACTTTAAAAGCAGAGATATGTTTTCTAAATGGGCTCAATAAGTAAGCTTCCAAAAAGTCGTTTATTTTTATGACTTCCTCTTTCCTTCATGGAGTCATTTTCTATGTATATGTTTATGATCATGAATAGTTTGAGCATAAAATAAAATAGCACAGTGAAATCATAATAGATAAGTGAAATTTCAAAATTACGTCTTGGCTCAACATTTAAATTCATTATTACTATTTTCATATTCTTTAAAATATACTAACCCCATTTATGGCATTGAAAAATTTGGCATCATACTATAAAAATCAGCGAGAATGGTCTCTCACTAACTTTTCCCATGCTATCCAATAAATGTGCTTTTGTAGTTTTAACAACATTAGATATTTCCAACTTTTCTATTAGATCAAGAATTTGTATGACATTTCCACACTATTGGTTTATATTCTTAATATGGAAAATACCGTGAAGATATCTTTTCAATGGTCCTAAAATTCCTTTCCTGAATATATACAAATGTTATCGAATAATAATACACATTAATTTAAGGCGTTAGAAACAAAGTTCTGTTGAAATTTTATGGCATGACTTATCCATTAAATAAAAAGAAAAAGAGAGAAAGTGAAAAAAAGACTATGTTACTTTTTGTTTTAAACAGGATAACAGGCTTCTCCTGCTTAAAACAGAAGAATCCTATAGGACATTTCTTAAGATATCCTCATAAAGAGAGAATAAAGATATAATTTAATTTTAAACAATGAAAGAAGCAATCTTTTGATGTGCAATCTATAATTTGGTGAATTGACGAGCAGAAAAAAATATCTATCATGCATTTCAATCAATCTCCAAATAATCTGATTTTTTTCTACCCTTGTCAGTCATGAACATAGTTACACATAAGTAACAAAATATTTTGTACAATTCATATATAAAAGTTAGTTAAAAAGTTTTATTTCAATTCGAAAAACTTTTTGTAACCTTCAGACTATTTTGATATAATTAATAAATAAAGGTACATTTTTTTTCAATAAAAATAATAATTAAATGAACTTTTAAGCAATTTTTACACTTGTAATTAAGCAAATAAAAATTAACATATGTTTTGAACTAACGACTTTTGGCGACCAGCTGGCTCACTGGGATTAATATGTTCGAAAAATTTTTATCTTATATTTTATGCAGTTTTATCTCTCAATAACTTCTTCGGCAAAATATATAAGCACCAAATTTTGATAGTTATATGACTATCATATAACTCATATTATTAAAGAACATTCAAATCTTTCTGTTCATTGCTTTGCGTACCTATCTAATTTTCGATCAATTCTCTTAAAATCTGAATTTTAAAATGAAAAGGAAGTGATTAAACTTCAATTAATACAAAACCGTTTTACTGAAAAGACATATGATTTTTAAAAATAAGTGTACGAAAAATAGAATCTTTCAGCATTAGGTTCTCATGTGCAAAGTAGAATATTTCTTATAATTTATGTAATACCTCAAAATATTATTCAACAAAATTTTCTCAGATTCGTCGTAAAGTATTTAGTTTTTAGTTTTACTTTCAATGGGATTTAAATGGCGTAAATAATAATAATTTATTTTGCTTCAGGCGGTAAAGGTACATCTGAAAAAAATCATGAAGCCTAAATTTTCTACAGTCTTTTGGTTATAGGTAATCATATTACTATGGAATCATATTACGTGAAATACTCTTGACACACCAACTTTTAAATCAAAAAATTGTTTCTGTCTTCTATGGCCAAATTTGACCGAGTTGTGAAAATTTGATTGACACTATTTTAAGACAATCAATATTTTCATGACCTTAAATTAATCAATCTTAGGGAAAGTCCAGGTATTGATTGAAGTGCTAGC
This sequence comes from Argiope bruennichi, assembly GCF_947563725.1. Lineage (NCBI taxonomy): Eukaryota > Metazoa > Arthropoda > Arachnida > Araneae > Araneidae > Argiope > Argiope bruennichi. Next base: position 38,413,616 of record NC_079154.1, on the reverse strand, counting down.
TTTGTGATGGTCAATGAAGTCGTCTGAAATAGAGGACACTTCATTCATTAGATTCAAATTTAATATTTAAATTTTCATGACTCATTCAATTTTAATCACAAAAAAGATTGTCTTTCTTTAAATTTAAAATGTCAGCTTCTCATGATTATTTTATTTAATATGATTCATAGGGCATAGGGTATGCACAAAAATATAAAATTCTTAATTCATCTAAGCTCAAACTGCATAAAATAGTATTCTTTAATACATTTTTAGAAATTGGGTATTGAGATATAGAGTGATAACCTGTATACATATAAACCTTGTTTCCCTTTACTTAAAACTTGATGTAAATATTAAAATGTATTTAATTACTTAAAAGTTGCATATCCATGATCAATCTGGAATATTTTTTTCTAAAACGTCAGCAGTAGCTAAAGCAGACTACATAGGCAACATGTAGTAAAAAGCAAATAAGAGAGAAAAAATAAATAGTAGAGAATTAATGTTTTAATTAAAAAATAATCGATGGCAGCATAACCGATTACTTGAAAAGAAACGATCTTAACATAATAGGAAAAATTTTACATGATGGAACTTGTGTCTTTAATTAATTATAAAAAATGTCATCGCTGGCTAATTTTAGGAAGAAAATAAACTTCGCTTATTATTTCCAAAATCCTGACATTCCATCACACCAATGCATGTATGAATTGATATACAATTTGTTCAGGAGGTGTGTGTTTTTCAATAGAAATATCTAAATGATATAGAAATTTCAAATTTGATTCTATTTATTTTATCTCGATGACTAAAATAAAACTTTTTAAGAACATTTCTGTTAAAAATTGTTGTTAATGTGTGAAAATTTAATAAGAATATAAGGAGAATGTATGCCGTTTCATACATTCAGAATTATAGTAACAAAATTTTGCACTCATTCATAACAGAGTTACTATGTAATACAAAAAAAAACTAATGCAAACATTTTCAAAAACATATTTCCATTAGAGTATAGAGATGTTAAAAAAATTTTAATAAAATTTGGTAGTAAAATAATAAAAAATTAGTATGTAGGGGATTCGAATGAGCGAGGATAGAACCTGGGACCTTGTGGTTCGCAGCCCAGTAACATGACCAAGATACAAAAGCAATTGCTCGTGTAGTGTAGCTGTTAACTGGCTTATAAGCTTTCACCACAAGTACATAAATAAAAAAAGCATTGTAGTATTTCTATTAGCATCCTTAAGTTATTCAGATTTTTCTGACCTCCAGATCTTGACGAATAAAAATTAATCTTCATTGTACCACTATTTAATAGTACAGTAATATGAGTTTATTTTTAAAAGCTCTTTAATATTGATTTCATCTAATTCGCCATGCACATTAGCACATATATTGAGAAGTTTTTCAAAACATTTTCCCAAAATTCATTATCATTCGGAAAAAAAATTTATTTAAATAAACGATTAAAGTATTTAAGCTTTTAAAAAATTAAAATATTATATCATCATAAAAACTCACAATTGTGTAAAATGTCAAAACTTTAGCACATCATAAAGCAAATACAAATCAATTATAAATTTCAATTTTGCGAACATATATGAAGTAAAATTAAAAGAAAAAGTGTGTACACAGGAGAAACTTATTCAAAAATTAAAAGCAAATAGATGAAAATAAGCAATGTTACATTTTAACAAAGAAAAAAACTTTATTGAAAAAGTTCTTACAAAAAAATTTAACAATGGAAAAATATTAAACTTTCTTTTTTTTTATCACTATTTAGTACCTTTAGTTTTTGATATCATTTTTTCAATATTATATTGCTTTTTAAGACATCACTTCAGATAAAAATCCTGCTATTTTTTTACACAAATTTCTGTATACTGTACAAAATGCTTATGGATACTTTCCGTTTCTTGCAGTGGGAAAAAATGTATATTTAGAAAATGTAGTTCGATTGTTTGATTCTAAGTCTTTTTTTTTTAACTTTTTAATGGGAAATTCTTTTTTTCTTGGTTTTCATATTTGTCATCATCTTGTAAGTTTCCTACAAATCTACAATTCAGATCTCCTTTCCATCAAGTTAACTTCTTCAATATTTTCGTCTTTTCTTTTCTAAAGCTCCGTTATGTAATTTTATTAAAACACTTAAAAGGCAACTGTTATCATGTTTTTTTTTTTTTTTATTTTAACTTTAAATCGTTAGAGTGAGAGCGTGTCATAAAACTTTTGAATTGTAACTACTTCAAAATCTCATTTTTTTAACTATGAATTTTTGTGAATGCCTTGTGTTTATATTGAAATAATGCGTCACTTTTTTAATATGATAAGGAAATAGTTATGAGAAGTATACAACAGTTATACGCATTAAGAACTTTTCATATTTATTTCTGTTATGACATTAGGAAATAAACTTGCACAAAGCATTAAAAATCTGCTGAAAATTTAATTAACTTCTCTCAAAATTGTAATCAACTGCCTTATTTGCGAATAAACTTCAAAAAAATTTAATAATTGAGAAAGCCGCATGATTTTAACATTCAATGAATAGATCGGTAAATTTATATTCAAGTTAATAAATACATTGATATAAAGATAAAATCTCAATAAATATTTGACAGATTAAAAGAGATTGTTGAGATTAATAGAGTCGAAAAGCTTTTAAAATTGTTTCACAAAATTTCGTTAATAAAAAGAATAATAGATGGCAGCACAAGCTATCATTTGAAGTGAAATGTGCTTCTCCCCATCGTCCTTAACCTAATAAACAATAATAAATACTTTGTGAGTGACGGGAAAAGTTCAATAATATTTAAGTAAAAATTTTGAATAAAATAAAGTTTCTCATTCTTTTTACAGTTGATATTTTTCAAATGAAACAATATTGTAAAATCATAATTAAATTATTTTGATTATCAAAATTGTAGGGTTAAAAAATAATGATGGAATTCATCTAGTGTTGTAATTTGCAAAGGAAGCTATCTCTCCATCATCAGTCGCAACAAACAATAATAAAAAAATATTTTCAGTGACAAAAATTAAATATATATAAAGAACTCATTTAAAATAAATTAAAATTCCTCATTTTTTGTATAATTGTTACTTTACACGTTGAAACAACAAGGCATGAGTTTAAGCAATCTATTTCAATTAATTGTTTCATTTATGAAAGTTAGATTAATCAATACAATGATAAGCATAAAGAATTCACTAAAACACAAAAATATCTATTTCTTTGTTTATATAAAAGGCCTTATTTAAAATACAAAATTCTTTTAAAATTCTGAATATTCTCTAAATCTAAAATAAATTATATATTGTAAACTGAGTATCGAACATACAACAAGATTCAATTGCAGATATTAAACAGCAGAAAGAGAAATTCATTCAATTTCTACTTTTCCTCTTTTTTCCCCATAGGATTTTAGATGGCAGGATCAGTTATAAATATTAAACAGCCGTATGAATACACATTCGTGTGATTTCAATTTTGTCCCTTTCTTTTGTTTTGTCTGCAGGATTCTTCCAATTCTTTATGGATGGATCTTGATGGAAATTTGCATCCGAGTTGTTCTTGCATCTTTGCTTAGGTAGCGCCATCTGTCCACCATTTTTTAAGTGGTTCCGATGCATTTTGATGACTGGTCCCGGATGTGGACCTTTAGCGGCATGCTTGCACATGAACACGCTTGCCAGAAGAAACAATGATCCGAATGCTACGCAAACCGGTCCTGAATAGAGAGGTACAGTCAACAAATTGGTGGCTCCTATCCCAAGAAATACACCAGCCATCATTAAGAGAATAATTGCTGAAACTGCTAAATGCGAGTCGTACTTCATAATCAAGCAAACTCGAACTCTGAAAAAAATATAATTTATGTATATATATATATATATATATAAAACCAATCTTAAGTAAGAAAAGTTTGAAAACGAAACTAAAATGAAAACGAAACAAAAACAGTTTCGAAATCGCAACTAAAATTTATAACCTATTTAAACTAAAACCAAAAAAAAAAAAAGAACTTCATAGTATTTAGAGAGCGCAATTGCAGCTACTTCTAAAACACAGATGAATTAATACAAAAGTATTAGAATCAAGTTAATAGGAAAAACAAAAATCAAAAAAATTAAACCAAAAAAATTATAAAAAATATAAAAAAAGAATCCGGCCTGAAGACTTTTTCAAGGGTCACCCTCAGGCAGGGATTCAAAGAAAGGGATTTTTTCTGTGAGGAAAAACAGACATTGTCTAAAAAGGATTCCTCGTGACCCGAAAATCCCCTGAAATTATGCTCAAGAGATATACCATTTTAACAGAAAGGAAATATAAAACAACAAATAAGAAGAAATTAACCACAACAAAGTAAAAATACAATAACAAAAATAACAATAAAAACAAACAATAGCACAAAATTAAAAATTAAAAACGAAAAGGCCAGTACATACCATTAACAGTCAAGAAAACTTTAAACTATTGATTGTGATTCCCTGTTTTTAAAAAACTAGCGGTAAATTATGTAAACAGATGTAGGCTCCCAGCGCCATCTATTGAGTAATCCAATATGCAAGGAAAGTTCTATTTTTATTTAAGCCAAAGGATTAATCCCAAACCATACCTTGTTTAATTAAAAAATTGACATTACAGTAATTTCTAGGAAATTCATTTTTAATTAAATTTTTAAGGATGTTGTTTGATGCTTCAATATAAGAATTTTTATTATTGCAAACCCTTTTGATCCTGTTAACTTCTGAGAAAATTAGATTTTTGAAAATTTTAGAGTTTAGATTGGAATGGTAGTTACATAGTTTTGTTATTTTAAAGTTGAAATCATACCTTTTATCGTATATACCAACTATTGTTTTATCATTAGCAATTTCGATTTTTAAATCCAGAAAGGTAGCCTCAAGTTGATTTTTATTTGTATCTTTTAGAATTAAATCTTTTGGATAGCAATTAGTAATAATATTAGTATTGTCGAAGTTAATTAAAAGTAGGTCATCAATATATCTCCACCCGTTTATTAAATTATATTTAATTATTTTTTTCTCATAGTAATGCAGGAAAATATTAGCTAAAGCACTTGAGAAAGCTGTCCCCATTGGAATGCCCTTGACTTGTTTATAAAAATTAATACCATTAAACACGTAATTTTCAGTAATATTAAAATTACATAACTGAAGCCAGTTAGTTTTAGGAATGATATTTTCATTTAAATATTCGTCATATATAAAAGTGCAGACCTTTATTAATTTTTCATGAGGTAGATTAGTGTATAAATTTTCGAAATCAAAAGTATTAAGTTTATTAATGTTGTTATCTTTAAGAAAATCCAATACTTCTTTGTTACTAGAAATAATAAAGTTGTCTTCATTTTTTATTTTGTCCAGGATAATTTTTAAGTATTTAAAGAAATGTTTACCCGTATAGTAATTATAACTGCCAGTGCTACAGGTTACGAATCTGAATTTTAATGGATTTTTATGAAATTTAACTGTTGGGAATAAATAAGGATAGTTAAGAGAGCAAGTCTTAGTTTTGGTTTTTTTTGCGAAAGCTAGCATTCTTTTATCTAATTCCTTTTTCCCGGTGTTCTTTAACATATAAGTTGCATTAGAGTTATATTCATTAATTATATAATTATTAAATATATATTCATTAATTATAAAGAACTTTTAATATATATATATATATATATATATATATATATATATATATATATATATATATATATATATATATATACATACATATATATATATATATATATATATATATATATATATATATATATATATATATATATATATACATATATATATATATACATATATATATATATACATATATATATATATACATATATATATATATATATATATATATATATATATATATATATATATATATATATATATATATATATATATATATATATATATATATATATATATATATATATATATATATGAACTATATACCGGTTGATTCAAACTGAGAATCTACAATTAGCAAACAAGTGAAATTAGAAAAATACCATTTGCATGGAAATAACTGAAATGAAAGATAATTTCTTTAAAACATGCTATTACTCATATTTTGCCATACCATCATACTTAAAACTTAAATCTGTATAAAAGTGCAATTCTTCAGCTGACAATTTAATTTGAAAAATGAAGAATGGCGTCTAAGACATTTATAAATCATAAATACGATTGATATCTCATGATATTAAACACAGGGCTACGAACTTGCAATATCACTTTCGGATTTAAATTGTTAATTCTGCTACAAATGAAATCCAAAATTCTCATATTTCAGTTCAAACTTATCTCATGTTTGTAGCCATTTTTTATATCAATCTGAAAAATCTGTATCATCTCGTAAAGTAAAGTGAAGATTAATAAATAAAGTAAAGAAATCATCTCTTAAATAAAGTAAAATTTTTTTCCATTCCTTTTTGATTGAAAATATTAAAATAAAAATTCTATCTAATAATTGGCAATTTAAAAAAATATTTTACGTAGCACATTATTTATGTTATTTTTTTATTTGATGATATAACAATATTCTTAGCAAATTATACTCTATCAATTTTATGCATTCTATTATATTTACCTTATATAATTTTAGTTATTATGAAAGATTTTATTAAGCAATAAAATTGATTCTCATTTCATTACAGATTACAATCTTGTAATGGTTAAGCTTATTTTTGTGCTCAATTAAACTTTCTGTTTGAAGCCTATTTGTAAATTCCTTTTATATTTTTCTTCTTCTGATTGAAAATAGACAAAAAGTGTTGATGAAACGTTGAACCCTTTTCGGAACATTTCTAACAAAATTTTGCCCCTTCATTAATGAACTAAGCAGAGCACTGAAGAAGGCCACTTTTGGACGGACAATTCAATCTTCAACCGCCATCGCTTTCTCGTATGAGAAAGGCGATGCGTGAGCTGGAGCTGGGCCATCGGGAGGAAATTTAACTCACACATACTAGTATTCCGTATTACCCTTCTCAGTCTTTACATACATGATGCTAATGTAGTGAAATCGAATTCTGAATCTGGAGCCTATCTGCCATAAAGCCATGAACCTCACTGAAATCAGTGCTTTGTCTTTCTTGAAAATGAAGCTAGTATTTCAATATAAAAAATAAAGAATTTCAACTTTCTGGTTGGTGTGTAAAGCCTAATATCATATTTATAACGATCAAACTGGAAGCAGTTTTTGGAAAATGTGAAAGATAATAAATACAAAACATAAACATATTTCTGCATTTCTTAATAATTTTAACTTTGGAGTGAGAAAATTGTCAGCAACTTTAAACTCAGTATTTTTCGCGTATGGTTTCCTTGAATATGAGAAAAGAAAATTAGATGACATTCTAAATGGTTTACTTCATTTTTCTGCCCTCTCTCATCGGGGCACTTCAAATATAAAATGAGAAGCTTGGCGTGGTGATTGGTTCTTGCAACCCGGGTGGGTACAGAAATGGTAGAAGTTGGCTACCACCTGACAGATGACAAGACGTGCTTTCTGTGGGAAACATTGTACCATGACAGGGAAGGCCCTTCGAACTTAACCTTAGTTTCCACTAAGTCTGTCACGGTGGTCCATTCAAATTTAATCCGTGTACCTTAACTAGGGGGTGGGGCAGAATAGCCAAGCTGTGGTTATGATACCTCCTCCCCAATCCTCTTCACCTCAAAAGTGAGGGTGAGAAGCTTCCGGCACCCGGGTGGATACAGTAATGGTAGAGATCGGCTACCTCCTATGATAACGGGACGTACTCCCCACTGGAAGGGCTATATATATAACCGTGGCTAGTGATGGCCCTTAGCACTCAACCTTAGTTCCCATCAATGCTGTTGTGGCGGTTCCGGCATTCAAATTTAATTTCTGTGCCTTAATAAGACTCGAATGACTATTCAAGCTGCGGTTATAATACCACACACTCTCGATGCTCTTCAACTCGAAAGTGAGAATGAGAAGTTTCGGTCATGGTAGTTGGTTTTTGCAACCTTGGTGGGTATAGAACTGATGTGGGGCGGGAACGACTATTGACGGTCGTGCCTCTTACAGGAGGAGTTGTACCGATGTTAATAATGGTCCCTTAGTCCCCCTCACCCACAGTTCTTACCAATGCTATCGCGATGATCCGGTCATTCAGAATTTTCGTGAGACTTTTAGGTGGGGTAAAATAGCCTTTTGTGATTATGTTATACCTGAGAGGCACCTCATATATGGGGATGACAACTTTCTGGAAGGATGACTGGTTCTAACCACTCTGGTACTTGCAGAAATGCTGCGGGTTTGGCTACCTACTGCCGATAAGGAGACGTGTCTCCCATAGTAAGAACTGTACAGCGATGGCCTTCATTCAACCATGGTTCCCACCTATGCTATGATGTGGGGCGGCATCCGATCAATCAAAATTTGCATGTACCTTTAGGTGGATCGAAGTAGTCATATATGATTATGATTACGTCATTCAAAACACCCCAGAAGAGCATATCATATATATGGATGAGAAGATTCTAATATGGTGATAATTTCTTCCTTCCCTAGTGGGTGTTGTAAAGATGTAAGTTAGAGTTATGTGCTGTCGATGATGGGACATAACTCCAACTGAAGGGGCTGTACCCCATCCAGAGAAAGAATCTAGGATAGCTATAATTCCTGCCTTATTGGTCTTGTGGCAATTGTTATTAAGATCACGCTGCATGTTTAGAAAAGGCACGGATATATCCATTGTAGTTATGTTATTCAAAATAACATAAAAATATGTCTAATACCGAAAGCCTTTTAATAAATTTTCAATTAAGTATCTTGTTTTATCAATTCATGACGATAAAATCTTAGTTACTCCACGAAACAGACAAAAATAATTGTCTAAACTTTTGAAGAAGAATTTATGATTCTAGAATTAATGATAGGTACAATAAGTCGTTACCAGTAACTAATTTTAAAAATTTGTATTGCTCAAAAACTATTTTGAATCTTTTTGAGGTTTGTTTGTTTTTATTTTATTTTTTTTTATTTGGGAAAACGCTATACGAACTGTAAAATAAATTCAAGGCAGTTTCTAAAAACACCTTTTTATAAGTGGGCTAAAAAAAGTAGAATTTCTTATTTCAAATTGTTTTTATTTTTTAATATTTAATTTATAATTCAACATTATAACATTTAAATAAATTTTTCTCAAATTCTCTAACAGATGGCTCCTCTAATACGAAATAAAGATTTCATCCGATTAAACCACGAATTAATAATTCTGATAATATAATAAGAAGAGAGAATCATCGTCAAGAATATATGACTGTACAAAATTTGGAACATCAAGAAAGGAACGTAAAATTGACTATCATGTTCCATCTTTACAAACATAAACAAGATAAATAAAACTGTATGAATGTATGCTTAAAAACACAATTCATTTTTATAATAAACGATTAATTTTCTTCGGAAATATTATTCAAAAAATTGAATTCATTAATAATTCTTAATAAGGATATTTTAATATTTGAAGTAAATGAGAATTTAAATATTTTGTAACAATGTTATGATTAGAAGGAAAAAATTAAATATAATAAATAAAATTGTAAAGATAAACCAAGATCGTTCCATTGTTGATATTTATTTCATTTAAACAGATTTGATACACATCTTAATACAGAAAAATAATCATCAAAAATACATACGTAAGTGAATGAATTTTCTCACTTTTAATCAATAATAAAACTACTTAATCAACAAGAACGCATAATATATTCATACATTTAATATTTAACTCATGCAATGCAAAAAAGTATTAATTTTAATTTTAAAAAATCATAAAAATGATGCAAAATTATACTACCTGCTGAAATAATGGTTGTTGGTTTCAATTTATAAAGTTCCAAGAATCCAAATATGAACTTTAAGCCTTGCGTATGCAATTGACCTTCAATCGCTTATTCTAAGAACTTCCACTAAAAGACGATAGGAGTCGAGGGGTGACAAACAGGGGGTGGCTGATTGTTATTCTTTTGGTTGATAAACGATGTCACCCTTATCTTGAATTGAATTATTCAAAGTCTTTCAACAGCTATGCCTTGAATCATGATCAGTTTAAAGCTTGGAAAAGATTGCTGATTGTGCTGCTGTTATCGGTGGACAAAATTGCTCTGGCACGCGTCGTTTTCGGAAGTGGCCATATATTTTGAAGTTCAGCCTGGCGCATAGTTTGAAAAGATATCTTGAAGAAGTGGGGGGGGGGGGGGGGACTGAACAAAATTCTTCAAGTATGTCAATAAAATATGTAAGAAAAATTCAGGAACAATGAAACACATAATCATGATGAACCTTTAAACTAGAATAGATATCAGGTATATATAAAGATGTATAAATAATGTATTTTGCTTCATTTTTCTTATTTTTTATTTTCTTATATACGAAGAAAATTTAATTATAATAGTAAAAAGTCGTACTTTGTATTTTGATGAATATCCAGGTTTCAGACGCCTCTGAATACAAAACATAATTCTTAAAAAATATATATTATGTCTGTCCGTTTGTCTATGAGCATGATAATTCAAAAATAATTTAAACTAGGCAAATGAAATTGAGTATACGGCATTTTCATCAAACTTGCAGATTTCAAATAAATTTTGAGCGAAATCCATTCATAGGAAATCTATCTGTCCTGAAATTTATTAAACTTTATTTTATAAAATTTTAAAAATTACAACACTTTTAGGATAAATTTATTTTGAATTGTCATTTCATTTACAAATGCAATATATCCTGGAATTTATTCAATTGGAAACAATCATTTAAATGTGAGAATTTTAGCTAAAAGTTTTATATATATATATATTTACAACTTCACTTTCAGATAGGTGCGGTCCATTTCATTGTTTTACTTACTCAACTCTTATTGTATCATAAGTCAGCATCTGCAGTAAGTTTTGTATTTAAATATTTAAAATACATTTTTGAAAAATTTATAATTTTTTTTCCTATTTTATTTAAAATTATTTAAATATTTTAAAACGAGGAACTGAAACCAATTTTCTTAAAGGGGTCTCTCAGTTGAATGATTACAAATTTGTTGTAATATCTGTTACATAAAAACTCCTTGTATGGAGATTACGTTAAAATTAGCTTTAAAAAATCTGGTTTAGTAATTGTAGAAAGGAAAAGAAAAAGAGTCCCAATACTTGCTATGAGGGAGGGACATCCACAGCGTTTAGTAGATCCCTACATATCAGGATGACTTTATTCTATAAGTAATCAAAGCGCGGTAGGAGAATCCGTTAGAAACAATAAAAAATAAAACTTCAATTTTTTTTTCCTTTTTTGCCGTTTTTTTACTTTTTGTACAAGAAGTCTGGAGTATTATAACCGTCAAAAAAATTCGAACTTAAGATTTTGACGAATTTTCATCTTTTAGACCTCCCGGGTGTGAGAAATATATTTTTGGCATTATATATATGTCTAGCTATATGTCGGTTTGTCTATTTGTTTGTGACAAAGACGGCTAGAAACAGTTTACAGCTGGAATGCTGAAATTTAGTATTAGTCTTCTAAATGATAAAGAAAAAAATCCTATAAATTTTTTAGATTTATATCAAATTTTGAGCGAAATCCATTCAGAGGAAATAGATCTGTACGAAATCTGTATATAACTACAAAGTAAAGAAAACGAAATAAATGAAATCTAGTACACAGATTTAACATTTAAAGTGTAGATATCACATTTGGGACTAAATCCATCAATGGAGTGTCAAAACTCGATAACTCAAAAACGAAATGACTTAAGAACAGAAAATTTGGCATTCAAATTTGTGATTATAATTGCAATTCTGAATCAAATTTTGGTTACAATCATTTAGAAAAACACGCCTAAAACTTAATTCTCGGGTAACTATTGTAAAATGTCAAGGATTAATTACAAATGAAATCTTCAAGGATGCCATAATGTATTCAGTAAAAATGCTAAATTCACTCCAAGATAAATATTTCGTAATTATTTTTCGCTAATGCCATGTAAGGCATTTGTTGTTCTGTTTGTTTGTAGTGAGCCCTAGACAATTACGTCTTTTGACGAGTTCGAAGAAATTTAGCATATTTATTCCCAAACACCTTGAAGAATTAACTAAATTCTTAAGAAGTTGCAAGCTTCCTCTAAACGAATTGGAATCGTGATAAAAAGAGTAACTTTTAACGTTTTCAGCTGGAATAGAACTGTGGTATTTTTTAAAAAGGTGACCAGGTCCTATTCGCCAAACTTGCAGTCAATAAAAATTTTCAACAGTCTATCCTAAATTGTTCTCTATTCTTAATTATTCTTCTAAATTCTGTTCATACAACATTATTCTTTTAAATTGCTCTTTACTCTTTATTATTCTTCTAAATTGTTCTTTATTCTTGATTGTTCTTCTAAATTGTTCTTTATTCTTGATTGTTCTTTTAAATTGCTCTTTATTCTTTATTATTCTTCGAAATTGCTCTTTATTCTTGATGGTTCTTTTAAATTGCTCTTTATTCTTGATTATCCATACAATACAAATATATGCCATAAAAAGTATTTCGTACTAGAATATGAGACTTGGACACAATAGAATGATTTGTATAATTGTTGAAATCCAGTCTTTATCTATTGCGATCATAACCTAAGTTTTCTATCCTGAAATTTGCACTCCCTTCCTGTGAAAGTACAAGCCAACCGATGATCAAACTCTTCTCGGACTTTGCTAAAATTTGCAAAAAATCTGCATTGTCGATACTAAATTTTATTCATCTACATTTTCATCTTTATTAATAAATTGCAACATTTTGTAGCTTTCTTGTTCACTTAGCATCGAATAGGCAAACTGATCGACTTCCTGTGAATGGATTTCGTTCAAAAAATTGATAGAAATCTATAAATTTAATGTGATGATCCCATACTAAATTTTATTCTTCGAGCTTAAAGCAATAATTTTCAACTGCTGAGTTCACAAACAGGCAAACAGACACTATTTCCGAAAATGGAGGGTGAGGGACTCGTGGAAGTTCAAAACGTGGAAATTCATCAAAAGATTTTCCTTAGATTTTTGAAAATAAAAATCATTTGTTTTCATATGCGAGAAAGTAAAAAGTAACTGAAGATTTCTCACAGATACAACATCAAAAGAAAGACATACATACCAAAGAGCTATGTAAAAGCACACTTCTTACTCATTGCTTATCATTCTTTTTGTTACGTAAAATCTTCCAAAAGAAGTAAGAAAGAATCTGAAACTAACAATAAAAATATTTAAGATGAAGTAATGCAAAGAACCAAAAATTTTTTATTTAAAATTTTTATTCTAATAAACTTCCGTATGGAGTTTCTTCCGTATAGAACGTTTTGCTGTTGAAACTGTTTGTATGAATTACCATACAATATTCTCAATGAAAATCATTTTTGATGAAATATTTAATGTTTTGGCGTATTTTTAAAAATTTTATTGGATCTTTAAGACTTTAAAATATAAGTTTCTCCAGTGGAGTCCCCCCCCAAAAAAAAAATTTCGTCAAAAATTACATTTTCACATAGTTATTCCAATATTTCAGAAGACAGAATTTTTAAAAGAAGAGAGCATTTTTTAAATAATATTAAAAAAACAGAACTTGCGACACTTTTTTTAAAGGAAACCAGTGCGGAATAAATGGATAATGGGATTTTCACCGAATACAAACACTGTGAAAATATTGAGATTCAAACTATTGATTGTAAAGGTTGAAATTATTCATTATTGATTGAGGAAGGGCGTATAAATCGCGTTTTTTTAACATTCAGATACTATTTTTAACTTTCGTTCGCTTAAAGCAGCTTTCACTCGAGGCCAACTATTGCGCGTAATAAAACGTCATGCAAAATCAGGAAGATCACGTGACCTCAATGAGACAATGGCAAGTAGTTTTCTCACCTGGGGAAGGCGGGTTTACTCTCAGCTAGCTATAATCTATCCAATAAGAATGCGCATGCACAGAAACTGTACAGTCCCTTCGAGACAAGAATTTGTTACTGTCCTCTCATTCATCGCATGCGCAATCTTTTTTCTGCGCAAGTGCAATTTAATAGAATTTTATAACTGGCTGAGTGTAAACCCACCTTAACTATTTGTCACTGTTCCATTGCGATCATGTGATCTTTCTGTGATAGACGTGACTTCTATTGCACGCAGTATCAACGTTGTCAACATTGAGTAATGATAACATTTTAGTATCCTTACGAATAATTCGCAAAAGGTAACTGTCCATTACCACTAGGAATAATACACTAACGGTAGTAGTGATCACTTAACACTCTGAAAGTAATGACACATAAATTAACATTCGACACGACTGTATTATTCCATGGATGAAGATCACTAATAATCATTGATGGGGATTACTTCTTTCAAGAATGCAACCCCGTCATCCATTTTTATTCTCGCATACGTAATATAGAGGAAGTACTGCAATCGTTAAAAAATTCGACATTGTGATTTTGACGAATCTTAGACTTCCCTGAATTCGAAAAATGCCTTTTTTTAGAAAATGTCCTTCTACCTGTCTGTCTGTGACAAAGAAAACTCAAAAACGCTTTGAGCTAGATAGTTGAAATTTAGTATTCGGTCTTTACATCAAATTCGTAGATTTCTCACCAATTTTGTGCAAATTCCATACAGAGGTAGTCTGTCTGTCCAGCGGTTCCATTATAAGTTTAGACAACAACTACAAAACTAAGAGAGCTAGATAGATAAAATTCTGTACACAGACTTAACATCTACAGTGGAGACATCTGACAAATTTTACGCTAAATCCAACATGGAGTTGATCATCAGTTGATCTGTTCTTTTAGTAACATATAAATGCGATAATTCAAAAACGCAATGACTTAAATATATCAAATTTTATATGGTATTTTATGACTACAAATGTAGTTTTGTATCAAATTTTTATTTCAGTTGGTTGGGAAAAACATATAAAAAATACAAATTCGATTTTCAGATACTATTAACCACATGTCAGAAATTAATTGCCACAAACCTCTCCAAGAATGCCATGATAGATTCAGTAAAAATGTTAAATTCACGCCAAAGATTAATATTCCGTAATTAATAGTATGCCATTGCAATGCAAGGATATCTCGCATACTCTCTAATAAAGGGATAACACCTTTATTAGAGAGTATGCGAGAAAGCTTTGGGAAGACCACTCTTGCTGGTTTCTTCTGACTTCTTAATAAGTGAAGTTATCAAGAGTGAAAGAGGGGGGGGGTGGAGAAAAAACGTTTCTACTTTCCAACAGTGTCACAATTTGGGGTAAGAGATCTCTATATCACTTTTTATTTCTTGACATATAAAATCATTGTAACTATCGAAAAGCTTTTTTTATAAAAACTGTTTGTTATGTTGAGACGATGATTTGTTAAATTTAAATTATCTTTCTACTTCAGTCCGAAAGGAATTATGGGGAAGTCAACTATCTAACTCTCTTACCCGCCACGAAGGCACGTGGATTTAAACCATAAAAACTGAATGACCGGATCGCCGGAACAGCAACATTGGCGGGAACTGTGGTTGAGTCCTAAGGGCCGTCACCGGCCACAGTACAACCCTCCCCGAAGGAAGTACGTCCCGTCATCGATGGGAGGAATCAGATCCCCCACCTATTAGTGTGCCCTCCAGGGTGGCGAGATCCAACCAATATGCCGGAAGCATCTCATCCTCATTTCGAGGTGCCCCCGGGGGGGGGGAATTATAGGGAAATAGGAATTTATATTGCGGTGAGGCTACTTTTTCATTTATACTGTGGGGATCCTGCTCTGTGCTTGTGCCAAAGCATTAATAGTGAAATGCACGCTCCAACTGTATTTTTTTAAATAACAATTTTTATTTATTTTTTTAAATATTAATAAAAGTTTTTGTTTACTAGTTAATGGAATATATAGCTCCTATATATATATATAAATCTCGTGAGCACAGAAAAAAAAAGCAGTTAATTCTTGCATCGCATTATTAATCCGCTGATAAGAGCACGCAGCTTAAACCGCGACGTTACCTTAATAAAGACAGGATTACTACTGTGGTGACGCTTTATAAGCCAGATAACAACTACGAGACATGAGCAATTACTTTTGTCTTGTGATCATGTTACTCGGCTACGAACCATAAGGTTGTGAGTTCGATCCTCTCTTTTAACCAATCGCAACACTACAATATCCCACGCCATTTCCGCCATTCATTATCTTTTATTTGATTGCAAGTCGTGGCATTTATTTTCACATTTTATAGTTTCTGGTAATAAATAAGGAATTAAAAAGTGTTCAAAGTTACGTACGCATATAGGGTAAATTATCGGATATTCATTGAGTTGACAAAAATTTCTGTTGTTGTACAATCTAAATAATACAATATGTCCAAAACTTTTTAGATCATACAAATAAAAGATAACTGAAATATTTTTTTTAAATATCGGCTTACCCAGTTATAGTTTTCGATAATAAAAGCTTCAGAAAAATGACTGCAGATCTTTACTTTAAACACACGTGAAGAAGGTTTGAAGTGTACAGTTTCTAAGATGAATAATGGATACTCACAATCGAGGATTAGGGTAAATATTTCTTTTGTTTGTTATTTAAAAGAAAAGAAATTGAAGATTATAAACATTATTTTATCGGACAGAAGCAATATTTTCATTTCAGTTATGTAAATATTAGATTATGATATACAATCAGCAATTGAAATTTACTACTAATGGAAAGAAAAGACGGTAAGACCGGAGTTTAACCCCATGCTTGGCGCAATTTTCAAAAACCGCCAACTCGCCAACAACGATCTTGCGCCGTGTTTTGCGAAATATTCAAAAGCAAGGGAGCAGATGTTCAATCATAGCGCATAATAAAGGCGAAAGATAATAGGTTTACCAGTTTGGAGGTTGCCAGCTTTTAAATCGAGTTAAAAATTACGATTAGAGTACAGTTTTGCACCAACACGACAAAGTTCTGCCACCTTTCCAAAGACTCAACAAAAGTTCGCAGTTTTGGATGGTTATAACAAATAGTAACAACCAGTTTTTAGAGGTATAATAAAAAAAAATTGTTAGGATGATATTCATCCAAAAAATCCCCCACACCGACATTGATTTTAAGTCGTGCAGAACTGTTTTTAGTAATAAATAAAATTTATTGCAATTAGAATAATCATTCTTTATATCGGTGCTTCATTTTAAGTCCAATAATTTAAATAATGCCGCTTTTTCTTAATTAATTAAAAAAGGCTCATTATAACATCAAGGTATGCGGTCAAAATTTATGAACATCACTTTAATTTCATTTTTTAACACCAAATAACTGGATCATGTTTTATGAAAAATTTTAGGTTTAGGGTAAGACATAAGTAAACGATACCAAAATTTCGCCAATCTCTCAAATCACATTGGACATCAAAATGATCACCAATCATATTCCTGGCATCATTACTTGTGTTACTATATTTGGCGAACTGTCAGCAAAGAAAAATGCAGGTTTCGCCATAGCATCGCACCGTTTAGTCTAACTGGTTCAAGATTCAAATCATTTGAATCTATAAAATTTGTAGCCAAAAAATATAAAAAATCAATTGATTACCGTAAGTTACGTTTTAAATGCACCATTGGACTTATTGACGTTAGGATTATGCCAGGGTTGCTTAACTCCATTATAATTAAAGCAACCATCTTGGCGATATAGCCTGGTTGCTTGGCGATTGAATCTGGAGTTGCTATAATATGTACACTTTTTAATCTTACTGAAATCAATGGTTCGGAATACTTTATTAAATAAAGAAATAAAATTATTTTTTGATTTTTCTCGATATTTTGCTATATTGAAATATTAATTTAGAATGGGCAACAAAAGGAAGTATCAAAACAGAATGTAATTTCCGCATTTGGCAACCATTTTAAACTAAATAATAAAGTAATTTATTACATGATATAAGGGTATACTTAATACACTTTCAGATTAGTTCTTGGAAGGAGAGAGCATAATGTTCGTAATGGAAATGAAATGATTTGGGTTTTGAAGAAATTGTGAAATACTCCAAGTAAAATAAAATCTAACCCACTGCTTGGTGATGAAATTCAAATTCTTTCTTCATATTAATTGCTGCAATTTTGTTTTCTTTTATATTTCCAATTATTGGGAGAAAAGAACATCAGGCAGTGGGATAAAGCACATTTTCAAT
Organism: Argiope bruennichi; assembly: GCF_947563725.1. NCBI lineage: Eukaryota > Metazoa > Arthropoda > Arachnida > Araneae > Araneidae > Argiope > Argiope bruennichi. The sequence goes on along the minus strand of NC_079154.1, from coordinate 38,395,409 downwards.
AACCATTTAACAGATACAACAGAAATTTGTCAATTTTCAAACTGTCTATATTGGTTGTCTTTTAATCGTGTCACAAAAATTTCATTCGATACTCACGAGAAGTAACATCATCTTAAGAAATTTTAATTGTCTTCCATTAATTTCACAAAAGCCAATTTAATGCAATAAAAACAATTTTTGTATTTATATGATGATGAAGGCAAATCGGTGATGGAGAGATAGCATAATCGATCTATCATTAATTGCCATTTAAAACAAAAACTAGCGAAATTGGTACAATTATTATTGCTTGGGAACTGATATTTTCGTTTCTAGAATTGTTATACATAGATGAAGGTTGAACAGATAGTCGCCGAAGGTGGCTAGTTGCATAATAATTTTTACAATTAGTTTAAAAGCTATTTTAAATTTATATCAATATACTTTATAATAATAATAATTATAAAAAATTATAAAATTTCTTGAAGTTTGAACCTCTTTAAGATTCAGAATTTAATATTCAATTGGTTACCATTTCATTTAAATATGTGGATCAAAGTTAATGGTGTCAATTCATGTGGAATTACAATCACAAACATAAATGTGTATGTAATCCAATATCTAACTACATTTTGTCTTACAATATATTGAAACAGCAAGTATTTTATATTTTCTCGTACACTAGAGAAATTATAATAATCGCCGAAAAATTCGAATTCGAAATTTTGACAGATATCCAGTCTCAAATATCCCTGAGCTCGAAAAGTCCATTATTGGTATTATGTCAGTCTGTCTGTAAATAAGATAATTGAAAACCCCTTTGAATTGTATACAATATATTGAAACAGCAAGTATTTTATATTTTCTCGTACACTGAGTATAGAGAAATTATAATAATCGCCGAAAAATTCGAATTCGAAATTTTGACAGATATCCAGTCTCAAATATCCCTGAGCTCGAAAAGTCCATTATTGGTATTATGTCAGTCTGTCTGTAAATAAGATAATTGAAAACCCCTTTGAATTGTAAGGAAGAAATTTTATATAAAAACTTAAGATCACATTTTCAGATTTTTATAAAATTGTGAACAAACTCTATTTGGAGGTATTCAGTTCTGTCTGTATAAATGAACTCAACAACTACAAAATGGAAAGAGGTAGATAAATAAAATTTGTCGCACATCTAAAACGTAGATTCTTGTCAAATTTTGAATTCATGCAATACAATAAACACAGTGACTTAAATCAAGGAAATTTAAGAATTGAATATGACTTTGTAATTATAACTATAGCTCCATGTCAAATTTTAGTTTAATTGGTCGGAAAAAAATTCGCCTAATATACATATTTGCATGATAGATTCAGTAAAATTGCTAGCTTTACGGTAAAAATCTATTTCTTGTACCTGTTGTTTGCCAACATCGGCATTTGCGGTCTTATCCAAAATCCACAATTAAATTCTGGGAGGGGGGGCATAAGATCTTTATTGGAGATCATGCGATAAAATATCGGGGAGGTGACTTTCAATACATGCAATTCCGGGAGACTCCCCCCCCAATAAATGCAATAAGTAGAAGAATTCAATTAGCACAATGAACTCGATTTATATATCAGAAACACGAATTGACTCCACCAGAATAAAATAAAAGGCATCTGAAAAATGTTGGATAAAAATATAAAATGTATAAAATAAAAACTATAAGATAAAAAAAGAATATCTTTAATTATTTATAATTATCTTTAATTATTTATGATTATCTTTAATTATTATACTAAAACTGCTAACATCAATAAATCTCAACATGAGATCTTCTGATTGCGCATATGATATCGAAGTTATGCTCAGTTTCACATTACGGATTTGCAAACACTTGAAAATTTATGGATCCAATAACTACAATGCACTGCTTTAAATTCTGCAAATCATCGCAAGGCACCTGATACACACAATATTTCCATAATCCCACATGGAAACTACCTTAAGGAACCTAAATTTGAAAATCGAATGATATGACAACTAAGAGAAATTTTCTCATTAAATCATCATCAGGCTATACATAGTGCCATCTATCGAATTATAAAAAATAAATAAGTTGGGAAAACATTATAAACCATATTAGTCATCGAAGGCTATTATTTCTTATTTCTAATTATTATTATTATTATTATTTTGCAAAATTTTGTAATGAGTTCAAGAATTTTCAGGACCTGTATATTCTAGCGCTGTACTTAAAAAAAAATTTTTTTTGACAGGAAATCCAAGTTGGTCCACAGGTTCCAGTTTTATATCAGGATGAGTATTGAGTCTTCCTTTCCTTTTTAAAATCTAGTCTTCAATGAAAAAATTTGCAAACGATAATTTAGGATTGCCTTCTGAAGACATTTGCGTTTTTTTTAAACTGAAGAAATTCATATCAATTATATTTTTTCACCTTTACCTGAATGATCTTGTAATTTGAATAATTATAACGGTAAGTTTATTACATTTACATTATTATTATTTCAAAACTAGACCTTACATTAAAAATCTAAACTCTGAAATAAGGACTGAATTAAATTTAAAAAATTGACGTGTAAAGGGCATTTATTGTCTATTTCAACAAGAATTGCTAAATGAAACAAATTAATCTAATTGAACATAATTAAAAAATAAAAATGCAATTGAAATTCTAAAAGCGGGGTTGTGATATATGATTGTAAGCTTTATATAAAAAAATGAAACATTACGAAATTATATATTTATAGTTTTCAAAAAACTGTTAAAGATTTTTTGTTAAATATTAAAAAATTTTGAGAATGTTATCAGTTTTGTCTTTTTCATCTATTCAAAATACGTTTGTTTTTATTTTTCTTTTGATATTATTATCATTATTTGTAGCATTAGTATTAAATAATCGAAAAAATTGTTTTTAGTTCATTATATTTAGATCAGAGTAATTTTTTTTTCTTTGTTCTAAAAGATCTAAAAATAATTAATAATTGGAACTCGAAAGAATAAAATTTTCTTTTTCAATATTTACATCTTACATACAACATAATTTAACATATTCGCAATTTTTTAAGACAAATGCATTTACTTCCTGCAGACTTTGTTAATTGTATCATTTTGCAAGAATATAAAATTAATATTTATTTATCTCAGATTATTTAATGATATTTCGACAAATCATAAATAAAATGTATTAAATTTATGAAAAAGAAAAAGTATTGATCGAAAAATGGTACATTACTAATATCTGTTTTATGATATCCAATAAATATTAATCTTCACAAAACAAATAAGCATGTTTAAAAATTACTATTGTAGCTTTTAAATTTTAAGAATTTTAATACACTTTGTTGGTTGGTACAAATTCTTAAAAATGAATTTTTTTTTCATAGGAATAAAGTCTTAGAAACGGAAATATGTCATTTTGCTGCATGATTAATTCACACTTTTATTTAAAATATTTCCATTGCTGGAATACAGATGTATTTAATTCTGGTGGAAGAGACGACGACGCAAGGAAGAAAACATTCCGCAAGTATGCAGTGTTTTATTTTTTAATTCTATCTTCTAACCAGAATTAATTTATATTTTGACATGTTTATAGTTATTACGTAATTTTATTTTTAATGATTATTTAACTTACAATTGATTTATATTTAAATTGCATATTTTAACTTTTCTTCAGATATTTTAATTGAAATCTTCTTAAATTTTTCATGGAAATCTTCAGTATTTAGTTGATTTGTAATTAATACCCAATAATATATCTGATATATTTATTGTAAGTTGCGTTAATATATTACCTTTGTTTTGATCGGTCTTTTTGTCTTTAAGTATTTTATTTCTTAAAGCTTTTTTATTGATTTCATTACATTTCTTTTGATTTCGTTATTTTTTTTCGAAAGAAAATAACTATTTGGTGCGAATGAAACAATTTTTTGTCTAAGATTTCGAAAACATTCGTGTGTCTTTACATTATCCTTTTTTACTATAGTTGTTAATACTTCTATTATTAAAATTACAATCAAATCTTTGAATAAACTTAGTAACAATACTCGAAGATTATCTAATTTTAATGGCATGGTATCATAAAAACTTACATAAAGAATATTTATCAACAGGCATTTACATTTTTACACAAAAATATTTTGTTTAAATGATATTTAAAATATATTTCAGTAACCAAGCAGGCATTGTATAAACACGGTATATTTCAAATTTCATTAAATTTGAATCAGTAGTTTAAGAATTATAACTAGTCAAAGTTTGTGAATTTTGACGCTGACTGACTGACTGACGGATCATCAAAACTCTAAGGCACTTCTAGCAGACATAGAAGCTTCAAATTTAGAATACAATTAGTGTGTAGTGTATAAATCAAGGAAAAACTAAAATATTTTGCAATTTCGATCTAGTTTTCTAGATACACCAACTGCATAAATAACTTTGTAATCCCATATAAATATATAGGATGCCGTGCCCCCAAATTACAAAGTTAAATTTGCAGTGAATGACTCAGTGTACCAGTATATGTATAAATAATAATAATAAAATAATAACATCAAAGCTTACGAGAAAAACCCATAGAGACAGGGAGTAGGCTTTGAGAAAAACTGTAGCTGAAGCTCAAGAAGTAGTACCGTAAAAGAAAAAGAGGAAGACTACATACAAAAAAAGAAAAGGACTATCTACAAAAAGAAATAAGATGCCATCAAAAACATAACTTGTAAAAAAAACCAAGTCTCGCAACTCAGTTCTTCTATCGTAAAAAGTTATGAGATCCATGTAATACCAAGTCGGTCAATTTATTCAGTCCCTACTTAAGTGTCCTTCTGTCTTAAGTTATTACGTAATTAGCTAACTTAATCTTATAGTGACCATATCAATATTAAAAATCTTTTATGGTTTAAATAAATAGATTGACTTGGCAATAGCACTAAACAATCTAATTTAATATAATATATGTTAATGTAATGTTAATGTAATCTAATTTAATGTAAAGATAATTGTGTTTTCATGCGATGACCAAGTCAATTTGACCGACTTGGTATTACATGGATCTCACAACTTTTTACGATAGAAAAACTGAGCTGCAAGACTTGGTTTTTTTTTTTTTTTTTTTTTTTTGCAAGTTATGTTTTTGATGGCATATATATATATATATATATATATATATATATATATATATATATATATATACACGGTGTCTCAAAAATCTTGACCACGGCTTTTATTCCTTAAATATTGATCGTAGACATATAATGTAAATTTCAAAGTTGCGTAAAAAAAAAAAGGTGCAAAATGTTATGAAATCGATTAAAATTTTAAGGGGAATAAATTTTAAAAACAAATTAAAATGCAAATGTTTATAGCTTCAGTGCAGATGACGCGATACAGAAATGCATCATAAGAAAATTAAATAGGCTTCATATCTATAGTTTTAAGTACAAATTTTAAAATCTATGCTTTCTGAAAAATACTTATATATAAAAAAATTTATATCATGAATTACAGAATATAACTTAAAAATAGCACAGTCAGTGAAGTTGTAAAAAATCTTGTGTAATCTTTCATTAAAGTAATCTTTCCTTTTTGTAATATTTTCTTTAAGTTATGTAACATTTCCTTTAAGTTATGTAACATTTCCTTTAAGTTATGTAAACTTTCCTTTAAGTTATTATTTCTACATAAGTTATTTTTTAATACTTTTGCACCAATAAATAGTAAAATTATTACTTATTCATTCAATCATTATTTTCTTTGTTAATTTGTGTACTACCCCTAACTTCCCCTCCTAGTCAAAAAGGTATGCTGTAGTTTTAACCAAAATGTAGGGTTTAAAAAATTAAACATATTAAAATTTAAAATTTCGGTTTTCTAAAATATGTAAAAAAATGCAAAACTAAGAAGAGTTAATATCAGAATTCGCAACAGAATTGTGAATTTTAGACGAAGTCAATACAGTTTTAAAAACGGTCAGAGGTACATCACTCTTCCTTATACATGCATATCAGGCATTGACGTATATTCCTTTGCTAGGAATGAAACAGATTAAACCAATAATAATTCAGTATTGTAAAAATACACAAACTTCAACAGCTAAAATTGAGCGTAGGGGTTCTTGATTTAGTAAATTTTAAAAAGAATTAAAGAATAATAGGTATATTTTAACCCCTAAGAAATACAGCACTCTTTCTTCTTAAATAAAAATTAACTATCAAATAATTATTTAACCCTTTCCAAGGCCGTGGGAAGTATGCTTCCCACCAAATTTATCAATCTTTGTATGAAATTATGTAGGTTGGCATAAGTTCTGACAAATTTTTTTAGTAAGTCAGAAACTTAGATGCTTCAGTTCTTTATCTCACTCAAAATGATGTGTTTTGATTTGTTACTTAATTGTTAATTAATCAAATTAAATTTATCTAATAAGCTAAATGAATCCATTTCCTTATTCTAATTTCAAGCCTAGAAATATTTTTACATAATATGACTAAAAAAAAATGGCCCTTTAAAGGGTTAAAATATTTAAAAATAAAACATTAAATATGTGCTAAATTAATTTATTTTATTATTGGATATTTTAATTAATTTATTTGATTATTGAATTATTTTAATTAATTTATTTTATTATTGGATATTTTAATTTATTAATTTATCTTTTTTAGTTTCTTTTACATTCTAATTAGAGAAATTCCACTAGTATAACAGAATTATTTCTTTCATAAATTCATGCTACAATAAGATCTTTTTGTTATTAATAATGATTATTTAAATTATTTTGCCTCAAAGATATTAATTATTCAAATTTGATTAAAAAATCTTTTTTTTTTAGTTATAGCTCAAAATATCCATTTATCCAGTTTAGAAACTCTCCAAGCCTCAAAGCAAGCCACTCAGTAAATAATGGTTCATATTTTGACGAAGTACTTCATATGAAACTCTCCGAATTATTAAATCCTTACTCAAAAAATAAAAGATGCTATTGCTTTGAAATTTTGGAACATTTGAAATATGCTAAGAAGTTCAATAAGCCAAACAGATTTTCATATAGAAATCATCTGCCGAATCACACCATAATCACGAGTATTACTTTGAAATCGAAGAAACCCTTTATCGACTCCCATTGCCATCTGGATTTTCTTTTTCAAAGACAAAAGTTTTCTGGAACATATGCCGAATATCAAACCAAACATAAAAAAACTTTTCCTCTGAACTATCAAGGTTGTATTGCCGTCTTTTGCAAGCCTTCAACATTTTCTGAAGTAAGAAATTAAACGTTTAATTTCATAAGCGTTATTATTAATTCGCTTTATTTAGAAACATTTTACATTGTATTTAAAAAAAAAAAACGTTCTACAGTCTAAATTCATATAATGTATCAAATTTGAATAACATATTAAACTTCTTTCTTTCTCTGTTGCAAATATTTGAAAAATTAATTACATTTTTGCCAATCTATAAATTTTTGTCTCTTTTCTTATATGGTTTATGTCAAAAATTAGGAACCACATTTAGAGTCCGAATTTTTAGAAATCTGCCTGTCTGACTAATAAAAACGAAACGGATAAAATTCTGTATGAAACTATTTAAGCCAAAACTTTGGATTTCTGTCGAATTTTTTCGATCCGTCACTACAAAACCTGACTTTCAGCTCGGATATATGTAAATTTAGCAACTAAAAATCGCAAATAGTTAATTCATATATTAAATTTTTATTATGCTTTTATTGCCATGTTGTATATATGTATCAAATTTTGGATCTTTTTTTTTAATTATCGTTTTTACAAACAGATTTAATTTCAAAGATAAATTTTTCGTGAAACAGAGAAATCTGAAATGTGGAAATTCATCAAAATCTCGAGGACGAATATTTTACAATACAATTACTGTAATTCCTCTATGCAACGAAGCTCAACGTTTCAGACCAAAAAATACAATTTTACAAGTATGACTGTCTATCTGTTTTTGAACAGTATAACTCTAAAACTCTTTCATCTAGAAGGAGTAAATTTGGTATGCGGCTTTCTTACAAATTTGCAGATTTCTGCCAAATTTTGAACTAAATTTATTCGCAAAAAAAATGTTTCTATGTATCCGGATACAAGTGAACGCGATAACTAAAAACGTAAAAAACTAGAAAAATAAAATTTGATTCCCAAATTTAACATTTAAAGGCAGATCTATGTTAAATTTTAAATTGAATTTGACAAGGAATTGGCCATTCATAGATCTGTAATTGAGCAGGTATCTAAACGCGTTGTGCTATTTTGTGGTTCAAACTCGCAAAGTTAGGGTTCGTAGCGGAGTAACATAACCACTAGACAAAAGTGATCACTCGTGTCCGGAGGTTGTTATCTGGCTTATGAAGTTACCATCACAGCAACAACTTGTATAAATCAAAAAAGCAACAACTTGAATAAATCAAATTTGGAATGTGATCTTGTTACTAAAATTCTAGTTATGTGCCATATTTTGATTTCAATCCGTCGGATAAAAAGCATTTAAAATCTTTACTTAGTTTTAGTTGTTTTTTACAAAACTACATAACACGAAACTCTTAAATTCGTGAAATGAAAGTGATCGTGTGACTATAACTGTCAAATTTTGGTATCAATCGGCCGGCAAAAAGGCGTTTCAAGATACATATGATCGCAATAGACTCAGTAAAAAAGCTAGACTTGGGCCAAGGATAATTCGTGCCAATCGTTCGCCAATGTCATACAAGGTATTCACAGCCTTACCTAAGGTCCCCACTTTTATGCAGAGTAAAGGGAAGGAAACCTTTATTACAGAGTATATGAGAAAGTTCTGCGAGACTACCCCACAGGTTTATTGTTATATTCGCTAATGCAATTCTTTGTCCTTCTTCAGAAATCTGAATGGCAGAAATATCTGGAAGAGGAAAACGTTTGGGGTGCTTTTGGCTGCCATCCTCATAATGCTGCAGATTATAATGACAGTGTAGAGGAAGCTCTCAAACTCGCTCTTTCGCATCCGAAAGTACGAGCTTTAGGAGAAATAGGCCTCGATTATTCGGAAAGGTTTGACCTTCCTCTTAATCCATACACTATAATAATTACAATTTAGTAATTTAATAACTATCTGGCTTTGCAGTAGTAATGTTAATCTATGTTTTCTCATTTTTCTATTTGTATAAAATAAGTTAATGGTTTTTATCATGAAGTTATGAATCATAATTAATACTTACTTATGCAATATATATCTTAAGAAAATAAAAAAAAAATCTTTTTAGAAATAAATGCCGTAAAGAAGTTCAGCATGAAGTTTTTAGGCGCCAGTTGAAGATTGCTTATGAGAACCGTCAAAGTTTGATAATTCACTGTAGAGATGCCAATGAAGATTGCATGAAGATTTTACAAGAAGTAATTGATAGATGCCAAATTTTTTTAGATTAAGTTTTCTTTGTTTTAAATTGAATGATTCGCCATCTTGCTTCAGTAACCTTTATACCATTTATGTAGTCAACAACTTTTTCTTCAACTAATCCGAAGACTGAAGTGATGAATAAGGTATCGATGAATAGGATAATATATTGAATATAGGATACATTATTTATTTAAAATTTAAGCTAAAAGAAAAAAAAATGTCATAGAGATTATAACATCCTAAATGCAATGCTCTCTTGTGCATTATTTACTACTTTACTAAGCTAACCTACATAAAATTAACATTTTAATATCACTTTGACCAACTTAGCCTAACACAAGTGAAGCATACTGAAAACTAAAATACAGACAAAAGTCCAGATAGTTCCATTGTGACATCAAATATCGCATAAAAGGAAATACTGTAAGTTTAAATATATTCCCTTAAATAATCTGTTTATGCTATTTTATGCACACATTTCGCTGAATATTTAGTTTCAAAAATCCACAAAAAGACTGTCATTTTTGCGAGCAATGGGAAAATCGAATGTGCGAAGGTTTCGCATAAATTTGTTGATACTATCCATAATTCCACAGCAGAAAAGCGTTTATATTTCATAGCATAGCTTTTATTTATAATTATTACAAACATTGAATTTCATTTTTCTCATTTTTTTTCACTGCTCTGTGATAATGAAAATATCTGATGATCGGTACAAATTACATTGTTCCACACTCAATTTTTTTTTGTAATATTTAATAATGTTTTCGTATTGTTTTCTGGAATGTCGTTTTTAAATCTTCTCCCCACTTAAACAGCCCAGAAATCGTCAGTTTACTTTTGACGCTGTTTGGCAACAGGATTCGAATGAAACATCATTTCTGAAAAAATATTAACAATGAACGAAAAAAATGAATCAAAGTGACAGTAACTTCTCCGTCATTAAGAAAAGCTTACTTGTTCGATTAAATAGGTCTCAATACTTTAATGGGAACTCTATATAATTATACGCACGGAGTAATCTTTGTAGCGAAAATTGTGATATTCGTAATTTCTTCGATTAATTGACAAGGATATATTTAGTTGAGCAATATTTTAGCAGATAACACAATGTTTTAGTTGACAACAAAATCTGGAGCTTTTGCGTAAATCGAGATATCATAATGAAATTAATATGTAACCCTATTATAGTTCAATTTGGTTGAACAGTTTTTTTTTCACAATGGAGCTTCAAATACTTCATGTTATTTCATACGTTCCCTATACGTAGAATACAATAATTCTAATATACTTACCAAACTGATTTCAACGAAAAAGCAAGTTACAAAATTATTTTGAGTATTAAAGCTGAGAAAATTATTTAGAGGGCATTAGTTAAGTATCATTTGTTTTGCAAATTTCCCTAAACGAATATAAGGAAAACTGAACACCAGGTTTAATCCAAACTTCATGAAACTTCTAATTAAACATTTGTTGGATTTTTCTTGAATATACAATCATACTTGATACTTGAATCTTGATATACAAATATACGATACTTGAATATACGATATACGAATAACGCACGATAATACCTCGATCCGATTTATTTTGGCACAAGCTTCTTTTCTCTCAAATGCTCCGTTTTTGTTGAAATTTGATTCAAGAGCATCTGAAGAAAAAATATGTTCAAAGTTGTTCCTCTTGTAGAATTTGAATGCATGTGCCTGTTACACAGAATATTCGACGAATTTTAAACATAGAACAAATTTATGTAAAATAGAAACTATATTCAGATATTATTTTTCTCCATAAGTGTTACTAACATGTTCTCAGAATTTATGGTTCTCATAACAATTATTCCCAAATTTTGAAACTACTGGTTCCCAAAATCATGAGATGCTTTTCAATACCCTGCATGAAATCCAGTATTTGCTATGGTATTACATTAAAGTATCGCTAGACAAAATTAATGTATATAGTGGTAATGCTTTGAATTTTTATTGGTAGCTTATGAGATAATATGTATATTTGATAGTTATCTCTCTATATACAAAATTTTGTAATGTATTCATTCACTCATTTTTGAATGTCTTCTACTGTGAGTTAGATATTAATTGCTTACAACTAATTTTCACTTCTTTTTTTTTTTTTTTTTTTTGTTCCATAGCTTCTTCCAGAAGATTATACTTTTCATTTGCATTGCTTTACTGAGAACTGGAAGTGGGCACAAAAATGGCTGGAAGCCTTCCCTAATGTGTATATAGGAATAACTAATCTTGTCACCTATGGCTCAGCGAAACCAACCCATGAAGTTGCTAAAAGTATCCCATTGAATCATCTACTTCTAGAAACAGATGCCCCTTATTTCCTCCCTAGAAAGGCAAGTTTAAATTTTCAGTACTTTATCTTTTTGTTTGTTTATTAAATTAGAATTTCGGGGTAGGATGAAAACGTTACAAAAAAATTACTTACTTTTTTTAAAAAAAAAAAATATTCAACTGTTAAACATTTTCCACAAAATTCAAGATTTTTATATATTGATATAAAATTTCTCAAAACTTTGCCAACTTATTGTTTAGAACATCGAAAATCCATGTTTTTCACATGGCCAGTTGTATGTTGGATGCGCACGAGTCGGACAGGCACGAAATTTATTTGTTTTTGCTGAAGGTGAAAAAACTAAAAATATTGTTTAATCTAAAGAATGCTTGAATAATAAAGTAAAAAAATAGAATAAATATTATTTATACTTCTCCTTTATATATCATTCAATTTCAGTGAATGTATTCATTGTCGACAAGAAAATAAATATCATTCTTTCTATCCTTCCTAATTAAACAAGATAGCTATTTCAAATTTAAAACGATATTTTCAAAATTATTTCTTTTGTGGTATCAGCGCGCCGGGTACCAGTTAGTAAAATAATAAAAATGTTTATTTATTTTGAGAATGTTGTGCAAATTCTGAAGAAGTTCTAGTCGAATCCATCACTATGACAATTAAACGCTCCAAAGGATGATTCTGTAATTCCAATCGACTTCATATTACCATTTCTCCAAGATGGTTAATAAGAGTCATGATGACCTGTAGCGGAATCTTAGTTTCTGAAACATAGTTGTAATGGGGGTTCAATTTTGAGTAATTAACACTCAGAGATGCCTTTTTTCTACCAGTATGCAGCTTATACAAAAATTTACTCCTATTCAACAAGAAGAAATGCATTTTTATACTATAAGGAATGCATTTTTATAATTTAAAGATATGAAAAGGGCTCAGAATTTAAATTGAGTTTATTTACATTAATCCATTAACCAATATTCTATTCTTATAATACAATAATTATGCTTTAAGAAATGCATTCCTTATATGATTGAAATTCCTTATATGATCTTTCATGAAATTAGCTTTATCTTAAAATATGCATTTTACTATAGGTTTCCTAATAAATAATTGCATTCATTTAAACAATAAATAGACAAATCAAAAACTTTTTTTAAGATAAATAAAAACAGGTAATTAACTAATTATCACTTTTTGAAAAACAATCAAGTCGTAATAAGAATTTACAAAAAAAAATTCTGTTTTCATATAGAATTTTAATGAAATTTGCTATAAGAACATTGCTAAAATTGAAATATTAGTATAATGCAAAAATTGAAATATTAGTATAATGCAAAAATTGAAATATTAGTATTATGGTACTAGAAAATTTTATAAATACTAACTGAATATTCATAATGTAAACCTTTCTTTACAGATTTCTAAAAAAATTAAATGGTCTCATCCTGGCATGGCTATTTATGTAGCTGCTCAGATTGCTGCTCTTAGGAATATAACACTGGAAGAAGTTCTTGATTGGACTTATAAAAACACTCGAAAAATGTATAAAATATAAAGAATACTGCTTATGTTGTTTAAATTTTTTTTTAATCTAATTCAAGTTATGATCCAGTAAAAAATTTAACATAACATGTTAGCATTATTTTTGTATATTATCTGTCCAATTAGTTTAAATTATTGTAACATTTATAATTTTTAAAATATTTATCTTTCAAGACTCAGAATTGTGTACTTAACATGAACACACATCATCAAAATGTAATGTAAAATGAAACAATTTGTAATCGTCTTTATTCAATAAATATTTTTATTTCTTGTTGATTTAGAGATATTTTGATACTTCATTACTTTGAAAGTACAGTACCTTCGAAGCTTTTATATTACACCAGTCCCCTCAGAAGGCCAATTGGTTCGGCTGGAGTATTGATTATATTTCATAACTGATAAATCATTTTAGAAGTAACTTTGTGTTCATATTTTCGCTACATTTTTTAACATTAAAATGGTGTTATTTAACCTGTTCTTCTAATTTTTCTTTATTGTATGCATGAATTTTTCTAATAGATACACCCCCATAACATCATGGTGCTATTAAAACATAT